>NC_041394.2:330811387-331111387 GCF_900747795.2 Erpetoichthys calabaricus
TCCCCGCCTGTCGCGCGGGAGACCGGGGTTCGATTCCCCGACGGGGAGGCCCACACTGTCTTTTGTGCACATCGCTGGTGAGCAGCCAACCCCAGTGCCGTGCCACAATCTCACCCAGCAAAAATGGGAGCAACTGACCTCGTGGCGCAACGGTAGCTCGTCTGACTCCAGATCAGAAGGCTGCGTGTTCAAATCACGTCGGGGTCACGCTGTTTATGGCACACCCAAGTCGAAAATCAAAAAAAAAATAGACAAAAGTAATAAATACACACGAAAGATCTACATATATTTTCCCCGTCTGTCTCTCGAGTAGAGTATCGTTTCAGACAAGAGTCGTTGAGGCAAGCAGTGCAGATCCAGCAGTTGGCCCGGTCAGATTCAGCTTGTTTTCTTGAGGGGCAGGGCTGTGCGGGCCACTCTTTAGCAAGGTGCCCGAGGCTACTTGTTCGTCTGGCGGCCGGATAAGGATTAGTAGCCCGGATAAGAAACCAAGCAAAAGCGTCACTCACTGCAGTGACCCATACGAGAGTCCTCGACCGAGGCAGAAGGTTATTTTGCCTGTCTGGTTGTAAGCAGGGTGAACAATCCCTTAATCTCCTCACATCATGACAAAAGTTAGCCCGTTCCTGGGTGGGCTTGAACCACCAACCTTTCGGTTAACAGCCGAACACGCTAACCGATTGCGCCACAGAGACAATGAGAGATGTGCCCGAAGACGACGATAAATGGGGTCGTACCCTGCTGGGAAACCCCGAAGCACAGATTGTTCCCAACCACGGTCTCGTGTGAGGCGAGATCGCCAAACCTAAGGGAGGAGCTGAAGTGAATAGCACACGCTCAGGTGAGAAGGTGGGAATGGTGCCAGAGACTTTCACGCCAGACCAGGGATCTCCGCTCGTGACCGTGGGGTGAGATGTGCACCACAGTGCAGTCAACAGCGCCACAGATCACTTAGTGGTAGAAGCAGAAAATGCAAGCAGGTGGTTCTGGGTGGCTCTACTCGGAAATAAAGCGACCGTCTGCTGCGGAGGAGCCACTTGTAGCTGGCCCCAGCGAAAGACTGCGCTCGTGTAGGGTTTGTGGTCAATACTGTCAAATTGTCTACTTAATTAATTAATTAATTAATTAATTAATTGATTAATTAAAATTGAGCAACAGTTCAGGATCGCATGCTAAACAGCCGCAAGACGGGGACAGGTGGGGACTTTTGACAAGTGGGCGACGATGGTGGCAGGCATACTTGCAGCGTTCCTCGTTAGTATAGTGGTGAGTATCCCCGCTTGTCACGCGGGAGACCGGGGTTCGATTCCCCGACGGGGAGGCCCACACTGTCTTTTGTGCACATCGCTGGTGAGCAGCCAACCCCAGTGCCGTGCCACAATCTCACCCAGCAAAAATGGGAGCAACTGACCTCGTGGCGCAACGGTAGCGCGTCTGACTCCAGATCAGAAGGCTGCGTGTTCAAATCACATCGGGGTCACGCTCTTTATGGCACACCCAAGTCGAAAATCAAAAAAAAAATAGACAAAAGTAATAAATACACACGAAAGATCTACATGTATTTTCCCCGTCTGTCTCTCGAGTAGAGTATCGTTTCAGACAAGAGTCGTTGAGGCAAGCAGTGCAGATACAGCAGTTGGCCCGGTCAGATTCAGCTTGTTTTCTTGAGGGGCAGGGCTGTGCGGGCCACTCTTTAGCAAGGTGCCCGAGGCTACTTGTTCGTCTGGCGGCCGGATAAGGATTAGTAGCCCGGATAAGAAACCAAGCAAAAGCGTCACTCACTGCAGTGACCCATACGAGAGTCCTCGACCGAGGCAGAAGGTTACTTTGCCTGTCTGGTTGTAAGCAGGGTGAACAATCCCTTAATCTCCTCACATCCTGACAAAAGTCAGCCCGTCCCTGGGTGGGCTTGAACCACCAACCTTTCGGTTAACAGCCGAACGCGCTAACCGATTGCGCCACAGAGACAACGAGAGATGTGCCCGAAGACGACGATAAATGGGGTCGTACCCTGCTGGGAAACCCCGAAGCACAGATTGTTCCCAACCACGGTCTCGTGCGAGGCGAGATCGCCAAACCTAAGGGAGGAGCTGAAGTGAATAGCACACGCTCAGGTGAGAAGGTGGGAACGGTGCCAGAGACTTTCACGCCAGACCAGGGATCTCCGCTCGTGACCGTGGGGTGAGATGTGCACCACAGTGCAGTCAACAGCGCCACAGATCACTTAGTGGTAGAAGCAGAAAATGCAAGCAGGTGGTTCTGGGTGGCTCTACTCGGAAATAAAGCGACCGTCTGCTGCGGAGGAGCCACTTGTAGCTTGCCCCAGCGAAAGACTGCGCTCGTGTAGGGTTTGTGGTCAATACTGTCAAATTGTCTACTTAATTAATTAATTAATTAATTAATTAATTGAAATTGAGCAACAGTTCACGATCGCATGCTAAACAGCCGCAACACGGGGACAGGTGGGGACTTTTGACAAGTGGGCGACGATGGTGGCAGGAGTACTTGCAGCGTTCCTCGTTAGTATAGTGGTGAGTATCCCCGCCTGTCACGCGGGAGACTGTGGTTCGATTCCCCGACGGGGAGGCCCACACTGTCTTTTGTGCACATCGCTGGTGAGCAGCCAACCCCAGTGCCGTGCCACAATCTCACCCAGCAAAAATGGGAGCAACTGACCTCGTGGCGCAACGGTAGGGCGTCTGACTCCAGATCAGAAGGCTGCGTGTTCAAGTCACGTCGGGGTCACGCTCTTTATGGCACACCCAAGTTGAAAATCAAAAAAAAAATAGACAAAAGTAATAAATACACACGAAAGATCTACATGTATTTTCCCCGTCTGTCTCTCGAGTAGAGTATCGTTTCAGACAAGAGTCGTTGAGGCAAGCAGTGCAGATCCAGCAGTTGGCCCGGTCAGATTCAGCTTGTTTTCTTGAGGGGCAGGGCTGTGCGGGCCACTCTTTAGCAAGGTGCCCGAGGCTACTTGTTCGTCTGGCGGCCGGATAAGGATTAGTAGCCCGGATAAGAAACCAAGCAAAAGCGTCACTCACTGCAGTGACCCATACGAGAGTCCTCGACCGAGGCAGAAGGTTACTTTGCCTGTCTGGTTGTAAGCAGGGTGAACAATCCCTTAATCTCCTCACATCCTGACAAAAGTCAGCCTGTCCCTGGGTGGGCTGGAACCACCAACCTTTCGGTTAACAGCCGAACACGCTAACCGATTGCGCCACAGAGACAATGAGAGATGTGCCCGAAGACGACGATAAATGGGGTCGTACCCTGCTGGGAAACCCCGAAGTACAGATTGTCCCCAACCACGGTCTCGTGCGAGGCGAGATCGCCAAACCTAAGGGAGGAGCTGAAGTGAATAGCACACGCTCAGGTGAGAAGGTGGGAACGGTGCCAGAGACTTTCACGCCAGACCAGAGATCTCCGCTCGTGACCGTAGGGTGAGATGTGCACCACAGTGCAGTCAACAGCGCCACAGATCACTTAGTGGTAGAAGCAGAAAATGCAAGCAGGTGGTTCTGGGTGGCTCTACTCGGAAATAAAGCGACCGTCTGCTGCGGAGGAGCCACTTGTAGCTTGCCCCAGCGAAAGACTGCGCTCGTGTAGGGTTTGTGGTCAATACTGTCAAATTGTCTACTTAATTAATTAATTAATTAATTAATTAATTAAAATTGAGCAACAGTTCACGATCGCATGCTAAACAGCCGCAAGACGGGGACAGGTGGGGACTTTTGACAAGTGGGCGACGATGGTGGCAGGCGTACTTGCAGCGTTCTTCGTTAGTATAGTGGTGAGTATCCCCGCCTGTCACGCGGGAGACCGGGGTTCGATTCCCCGACGGGGAGGCCCACACTGTCTTTTGTGCACATCGCTGGTGAGCAGCCAACCCCAGTGCCGTGCCACAATCTCACCCAGCAGAAATGGGAGCAACTGACCTCGTGGCGCAACGGTAGCGCGTCTGACTCCAGATCAGAAGGCTGCGTGTTCAAATCACGTCGGGGTCACGCTCTTTATGGCACACCCAAGTCGAAAATCAAAAAAAAATAGACAAAAGTAATAAATACACACGAAAGATCTACATGTATTTTCCCCGTCTGTCTCTCGAGTAGAGTATCGTTTCAGACAAGAGTCGTTGAGGCAAGCAGTGCAGATCCAGCAGTTGGCCCGGTCAGATTCAGCTTGTTTTCTTGAGGGGCAGGGCTGTGCGGGCCACTCTTTAGCAAGGTGCCCGAGGCTACTTGTTCGTCTGGCGGCCGGATAAGGATTAGTAGCCCGGATAAGAAACCAAGCAAAAGCGTCACTCACTGCAGTGACCCATACGAGAGTCCTCGACCGAGGCAGAAGGTTACTTTGCCTGTCTGGTTGTAAGCAGGGTGAACAATCCCTTAATCTCCTCACATAAGTCAGCCCATCCCTGGGTGGGCTTGAAACACCAACCGTTCGGTTAACAGCCGAACACGCTAACCGATTGCGCCACAGAAACGACGAGAGATGCGCCCGAAGACGACGATAAATGGGGTCGTACCCTGCTGGGAAACCCCGAAGCACAGATTGTTCCCAACCACGGTCTCGTGCGAGGCGAGATCGCCAAACCTAAGGGAGGAGCTGAAGTGAATAGCACACGCTCAGGTGAGAAGGTGGGAACGGTGCTAGAGATTTTCACGCCAGACCAGGGATCTCCGCTCATGACGGTGGTGTGAGATGTGCACCACAGTGCATCAACAGCGCCACAGATCACTTAGTGGTAGAAGCAGAAAATGCAAGCAGGTGGTTCTGGGTGGCTCTACTCAGAAATAAAGCGACCGTCTGCTGCGGAGGAGCCACTTGTAGCTGGCCCCAGCGAAAGACTGCGCTCGTGTAGGGTTTGTGGTCAATACTGTCAAATTGTCTAATTAATTAATTAATTAAATAAATAAAATTGAGCAACAGTTCACGATCGCATGCTAAACAGCCAGAAGGCGGGGAAAGGTGGGGACTTTTGACAAGTGGGCAACGATGGCGGCAAGCATACATGTAGCATTCCTCGTTAGTATAGTGGTGAGTATCCCCGCCTGTCACGCGGGAGACCGGGGTTCGATTCCCCGACGGGGAGGCCCACAGTGTCTTTTGTGCACAACGCCGGTGAGCAGCCAACCCCAGTGCCGTGCCACAATCTCACCCAGCAAACATGGGAGCAGCCGACCTCGTGGCGCAACGGTAGCGCGTCTGACTCCAGATCAGAAGGCTGCGTGTTCAAATCACGTCGGGGTCACGCTCTTTATGGCACACCCAAGTCGAAAATCAAAAAAAAAATAGACAAAAGTAATAAATACACACGAAAGATCTACATGTACTTTCCCCGTCTGTCTCTCGAGTAGAGTATCGTTTCAGACAATAGTCGTTGAGGCAAGCAGTGCAGATCCATCAGTTGGCCCGGTCAGATTCAGCTTGTTTTCTTGAGGGGCAGGGCTGTGCGGGCCACTCTTTAGCAAGGTGCCCGAGGCTACTTGTTCACCTAGCGGCAGGATAAGGATTTGTAGCCCGGATAGAGCGGAAAGGAGAAAGCAAGCAAAAGCGTCACTCACTGCAGTGACCCGTACGAGAGTCCTCGACCGAGGCAGAAGGTTACTTTGCCTGTCTGGTTGTAAGCAGGGTGAACAATCCCTTAACTCCTCACATCCTGACAAAAGTCAGCCCGTCCCTGGGTGGGCTTGAACTACCAACCTTTCGGTTAACAGCCGAACACGCTAACTGCTTGCGCCACAGAGACATACACCCGAAGACGACGATAAATGGGGTCGTACCCTGCTGGGAAACCCCGAAGCACAGATTGTTCCCAACCACGGTCTCGTGCGAGGCGAGATCGCCAAACCTAAGGGATGAGCTGAAGTGATTAGCACACGCTCAGTTGTGAAGGTGGAAATGGTGCCAGAGACTTTCACGCCAGACCAGGGATCTCCGCTCGTGACCGTGGGGTGAGATGTGCACCACAGTGCAGTCAACAGCGCCACAGATCACTTAGTGGTAGAAGCAGAAAATGCAAGCAGGTGGTTCTGGGTGGCTCTACTCGGAAATAAAGCGACCGTCTGCTGCGGAGGAGCCACTTGTAGCTGGCCCCAGCGAAAGACTGCGCTCGTGTAGGGTTTGTGGTCAATACTCTCAAATTGTTTAATTAATTAATTAATTAATTAATTAAAATTGAGCAACAGTTCACAATCGCATGCTAAACAGCCGCAAGGCATGGAAGGGTGGGGACTTTTGACAAGTGGGCGACGATGGCGGCAGGTGAGCTGGCAGCGTTCCTCATTAGTATAGTGGTCAGTATCCCCGCCTGTCACGTGGGAGACCGGGGTTCGATTCCCCGACGGGGAGGCCCACAGTGTCTTTTGTGCACAACCCCGGTGAGCAGCCCACCCCAGTGCCGTGCCACAATCTCAACCAGCAAACATGGGTGCAGCAGACTTCGTGGCGCAACGGTATTGTATCTGAGTCCAGATCAGAAGGCTGCGTTTTCAAATCGAAAATAAACAAAAAAATAGAGAAAAGTATTATGTACACGTGAAAGATCAATATATATATATATATATTAGCCGCGTCTGTCTCTCGAGTAGACTATCGTTTCAGACATGAGTCATAGAAGCAGGCAGTGCAGATTCGGGAGTCGGCCCGGTCAGATACAGCTTTCTTTCTTGGGGGGCAGGGCTACCGGGGCACTCTTTAGCAAGGTGCCCGACGCTACTTGTTCGTCTGGTGGCCAGATAAGGATTAGTAGCCCGGATAAGAAAGCAAGCAAAAGCGTCACTCACTGCAGTGACCCGTACGAGAGTCCTCGACCGAGGCAGAAGGTTTCTTTACCTGCCTGGTGCTAAGCAGAGTGAACTATCCCATAATCTCCTTGCATCCTGACAAAAGTCAGCCCGTCCCTGGGTGGGCTTGAACTACCAACCTTTCGGTTAAAAGCAAAAACAAGAGAGGTGGGAATTTCTAAAAGAACTAGATATAACAATAATTAACGAAAGCAAAGTTATTGTGGCTGGAGATTTTAATTGCTCAGTACAAGAGAAACAACCAAATAAAAAGCTGGACAAAACAGCAAAGATACCGAAAAAGATATTAAGAAGTAGTGATCAGTTAAACAAAACTAGAGGAGTGTAGGAGTGGAATGGAAATCCAGGATCGATTTCATTTTTACAAGCAAGAATTGTAGCCGAACGACTGCATGTTAAAACCAGTCTACTTCTCTGAGCATTTGATGTTTTGGACTATGGTAGAAAAAAGGCAAGTTGTGAGGGAAAAGAAAGACATCATTTAAATTAAATGTGAAACTCTTAGAAGACAAGAGTATATTCAATGAATACATAGAGAATTATAAGTAATGAAGGACACTAAAATATTGGTGTGAGAATAAGCAAGAGTTCTGGGAAACAACAAAAGACAAAACACAGATCTTTTTCCAAAGGGCAGGGAGAAACATAAAATCCATGAAGAAAGAGCAGAAAAGGAGAGTCTGCAAAAAGACATGGAAGAACTCTATGAAGAGGAGAGACGAGGAAGACTGATGGAAGAAGACATAAGAAGAGTAAAAAAGAAATTAAAGACACTTTAAAGAAAAGTGGAGAAAATTAAATTTAAAAGTAAGGTAAATGTAACAGAAGAAGGGGAAAAGTGCTGAAGGGGTTTCTTCGAGAAAGTGAAAGAAGGTGAGAAAAGGAGACAGAAGAAATTAAAGACAAAGACGGCAGAATTGTTACAAACAGAATTGAGATAACAGAGATTATTGAAGAATTCTACAGAAATTTGTATAAGGGGAAAACACCTAAGAAAGAAAAAATGGATGAAATGGTGAGGGTGTTAGAAAGATAAATACCAGAAGTAGATGGAGAAAAACTGGCAGAAGAAGTGACGGCCAAAGAAATCGAAAATGCTATTAAATCATGTAAAGGAGGCAAAGCACCAGGCTGTGACGGGATTTCTGCTGAATTGTATCTAAAGTTCAAAGATGTAATAATATCAGACATTGCAGAAGTATACTGTGGAAGATGAATGTTCTCTTCGTTCCCTTGTACTAATCCTTGTCTAAGGAGTTAAGCAGAAGTAAGCTTTAAAAACATGCTTTGCTGAGCAAACAGAAAAATATTTGTCAAAAGGACTCAAGGTCTAAGCATTCCACACTGAGACTGCCTTATCACAGTTTCCCTTAGTTTACATCTGAATGCCATAACAAAGGAGCCAAGGAATCAAGTTGCAAAAGCAGCATTGAAGGGGCTCAAGGATTGTGTATAGTAAAATGTTGACTGTTGCATTTTCATAATGAATATTAAATCACGCATTCTAGGGGTAATAAAACTTTGCCCCACCCAACAAACAGTTGTTCAGAATAGCCCTGATGCTGTCATGTAATATTGATTGCCTGCTTTTCTGAAACCTGCTCACTGTGACGATGAGAAAATAAAGCTGCTATATGACCACACCTGTTGTCTTGTCTGGTGTCTTCGTCCACAGTTTTGGCGCACAAACGTGGGGCAGGAGACGGACAGACGACTCCTCGAGCAGGATCGTCCAGAGGACGTTCGATTCCGGCCGGATCGAGGACCAGCTCCGGTATAAGTTAGGACTGGCCTGCCTTGGGCGTTTCCTGTGTGGGGAGTCCCTGACCTCCTCCTAGCCGATACGACGCACGACTTGACGGGAATTTCCAGGCAGGTGGACGGAGTCACAGTGAGTAGATCAGGGGGATTCCCGTTGGTTTGACTGGTGTGCCAGAAGTAATAGGAGTATAAAAAGAATAGAAAGCATACTGTATCAGAACCATAGGAGGGTTCTAGGGACTCACGGAAGGTAATGGCACAGTGTGAATGTTAGCAAGTCACCCCTTGTGAAATGGAATAGAAAGGGGCGCGTGGCACGCTCCTAAAATAATAAAGAGGAACAGGGGTGAAAGGGCATTGTTAAAAGTGTGTGTCTAAATAAACAGGAGGTTGAGTTTTCCATCTGCTGTCTAGTCATACTCTTGTCTCAACGGGTTACTCAGGTGATGGAGACTATACCCTGGCAGATTGACGCATACAAGGTGTGTTTAGCGGAAGGACTTGGGGTATAAACCTCCATAGCCGGATGCCATACTGAGTATTGATGTAGGATTCTGCTGACTCGAATAAACGGACACGAAGTCACCTGAAGTTGAAATCCAGGGATAGGAGCGGACAGCGGGTAGAACGGGGAGTAAACGAGGGCTGAGTCACTTTCTGCTGATACCCCGCTGCTCACTATGGAAAAAACAAATAGCAAAGCCAGTCAAACAGGTCCCCCAGGGTCCTCAAAACCTAATGTTAGAAGGATTATTTTCAAAGAATCACCAGGCTCCTAGTACACCGTCGGGATTGAAAGGCGGGTCCCCTAGAAAGTTAATAGAGAAGCAGACTGGGTTGGATATTAAAAAGGCATGTAAGAAGTGGAATAAGCAGAGGCGTAACGACCTGCTGGCTGCTGAGGTCAAAACACGAAAAGAAAAGGAAGAATTATTGCTAGCGTTGCAGAAAATGAAGGTAGAGACAGCGCCCAAGTTTGAAAGTAAAAGAAAGCAGACCGAAAAGAAAGACGCCTATACCCCGTAATCTGTCCACCCCCTCCTTACCAAACTCCCCCGCTTCCACCTCCTGCACCCTCTCCTCCAACTGCACCCCTGTTAACAGACGAACCGTCTGGAGCAGGTTTTTACGATGAACAATATCATTATGACCCGTCCTCACATATTGACCCTGAGGAAGATAATTCAGATCATTCACAAGGTGCTACTGGGTTTGCAATGGCAGAAACCAGAAGAGTCATCTGTCTCCCCAGCGCATCAGAAGTCAGACCCTCTGCTCTAAACCTAATGAGTGGTTTTACTTCCCCCTTTGGCTCCCCTAATCCTTCTGGCTCGACATTCTCTTGCCCCCTCATTGAAGTCCCCCAACCCCCGACATGATCCCGCACAACCTCCAGGCAATAATAATCCCACTACTGAAATGATTCACTGAAATTGGGACATTGAAGAATTAAAAGATGTGGTGTCTGAACTGCCCGACCCCAAAGCGGTCGGTGGACTGAAATTTGTGGAGCAGTTACAGCAGCTGGATAACATGTATAAAACAAATGCTGCAGAGTGGACACAGGTACAGCGGAGCACCACATGGGCAACTGTAAATCACGGTGATCATAACGGTGCCCCCTTGGCGTTGGAATGAAGCTCTTCCCCGAGGCTCCGGGAATGAAGGTCCTTTCCTCGCCCAGTGAGAGCCCTTTGAAAGAAGCCCTGGCAGAAAAATATAAAAAGGGCACAGACTGGTCACTAATTTCAGCCGCTAAGCAGAAAAAAGATGAGACAGTGGATTAATGGGCTCACTGATTGCAAGATCTGATGACTAATCACTCTGGACTAGACCAATGCAAGCGATAGAACTCGTGCTGCTGTTGCCTCCTTTCATCTCAGGACTGAGAAGTGACATTCAAAGCAAAGTCTGCACGTCCTGCATAAAGCTGGGAGGACCGCCAACGTACGAGGAAGTCAAGCGTCATGCAGAGCATGCTGACAGACAGACTAAATTAAAAGAGTCAGACACACAGACCAAACTTTTGGCTGCACAAATAAATTACTATACTGGAAGAACTGACCCGGCTAGGGGGAGAGGATGCAGAAAATTCTTTGGAGGTCCGAGGGCGAGGGCGCGGAAGAGGATGCGGGTTCCATTTATCAAACCCTAATAATCCTTTCGACTCAGATGCCTAACCCTTCGGAGCAGGACGCCAGCGTCATATGCCTGTTACGGCTGCGGTGAACTTGGACATTTCAGACGCAACTGCCCACACAAGCGCCTCCATCACCCCCTCTCCCTGAGCCTAATAACATTCCTTGGTCCTAAGAATTATCAGGACCCCAGCCACTTTTTCCAGTTTCCTTTGCTTACTCGTCATGCTGAAACTGATCTTTTATTGACTTTAATGGCAAAGAAACAGCCTTTGAAGTTGACACAGGAGCCACGCGCTCCACTTTGTCGCTGAAGGAGGTCCCTGCCTCGAAAAGATACAGTAACAGTGCTTACTGCCTCGGGACAGCCTCATATTTTGCTGGTCTCAAACCCTCTGCAATTACAGTTCAGCACAGACAGTTTCATCATTGACTCGTCTCTTCTGTTAAATCATTTGTGCCCTGTGAAACTGTTGGATGGGATCTTATGACTAAATTGTCAGTCCCAATTTCTTTAACTGAACAACGATTTTGCTGCTCCATTCCTAAGCTCCTGTGCCAAACTACACACCACAAGCCCTCTTTTGCAGCCTGGACCCTGAACATCTCCCCGCACACCTTCCCTCTTGAAAAGCCTTCATTCTTTCCCCTCATGCCTATTTCCTCACTTACAAGTCCCCGGACACCCTGCCTTGTACTGCCCAGTATTTCCCTGCTGAAGTGGACACACCTTGGTTATAATCTTTTCTTTCCTCCAGCACACGCCCTGAAACTTTGCACATTCCATGTATTTTTTGTTTCATCTACTAAAGCTGTTGCTTCAGTTCACCTCACATATTCACAAAGCGTTTTCTATTTAGGAGATTCGATTCCCCAAGTTTCCTTAGCACTGTGGTCCCAGGGGAAAAATGATTATGGAAGGATAGCACACTGTGAGCCACTGGTGATTTTCCCCAAAATCTTCCTTCCGCCCGCACCGTGTCCAGTATCCTCTGTCTCAACGTTGTCCAGTATGTCAGAAATTTAATGTAGGAAAGGGTATTCAGGTAAGTCCCGCCGTTACACCCTACCCCAATGGGTCCATTCGAACACCTTCAAATGGACCATTGAATTAACACCATCAAAGGGGTACTGATACTGTTTAGTAATTGTTGATGTGTTCTCCCGATGGGTGGAAGCTTCCCTTCCAAACATGCAGACGCCAAAACTGTGGCAAAAGCTTTGATAAAGGAAATCATTCCAAGATGGGGTATACCACAGAAATTGCAGACTGATAATGGGAGTCATTTTGTGAATTCTGTAATCAATGAATTGACTACTTGGTTCCAAATTAACGTACATCACTATTGCAAGTACCATCCGCAAAGTGGGGGTATAGTAGAGAGATGTATTAGTACCTTGAAATCTAAAATTGGCTAAAATCTGTGTGCAAACAAATTTAACTTGCCTGATGCTCTTACCTCTGGCCTTAGTGGGATTAAGAGAGAGGACACACCGACAATTAGGGCTGTTGCCATTCGAAATTCTGACCGGACAGCCCATGCCAGTCGGCATGGTTATAGGTAATGTTACACTGCATACTGTGGACAATGATCTTCTTTCCAGTCTTACAGGTCTCCAAGCTTCTCTGAAGGTAGTCCACAAGCAGGTTAATCAGGCCTGGAGAACTAATCCTCCATCAAAGGACTCCCCGATTCCATTAGGAACCTGGATTCTGGTTAGAGATACTCGAAGGAAACATTGGCATCACCCTCGGTGGAGAGGACCGTTCCAAGTTCTGCTTGTCAACACCACACGCTGTTAAAGTTGAAGGACTGACTGCCTGGATTCACGTCTCGCCATTGCAAAAGATGGCACCCTTGATTGTGGTACTACTATGTCTTTCCTTGCCCTCTTGTCGACTGCCCTGGTCACCTTGACCTTCCCTTTCGGAATCACCACATCAGTTCAGGTTGATTTCTGTTCTATTATTGACTGTGGGACTGGTCGTCAAGTCCAGTGGACCTGGTCTGACAAATATGTGTGTGTAACTGTTACAAACTCTAGATTTGGAGGTAATTGTGATGAGTGGGAATGGGTTTTTGCTAATACTGGAACTGATGACTGGGGTTATCAACCCTATAAGGCCCAAAAGTATGGTCTGAAATATCGGTTTTCTATTATAAAAGGACATGCCCCTCATGAATTTGCCGAAAACCATTGTAACCCCTTGATCATTACTCTGAAGAACCCCTCTTTACATGATTCAGGAACCTATATCTTAGGGGCGTATGTATCTGGAACAGATCCTCTAGGGAGATTTCAAATTAAGGTTGAAAACCCTGTTACTAACACCTCCCATTTCCCCACACACACACACACATCTCCCCTACTCCTGGTCCAGACCCGCCCCCTGTCAAGGTCATGAATATTTCCACCCTTTCTTCCACTTTCTCGATTGAAACTGAGTATGGCGATCAGAACCTTTGGCTGCAATGGGTATTGTATTTGGCTAGACAAGTAAATCAATCTGATTGTTATGCCTGTGCTACTGCTAGGCCACATTTGCCCACTGTCCCTTTTCCCCTTTCTAACATATCTGATCCTACTGGCCTTCCTTGCCTACTTGCCCTTTTTATCTGTTCCTCCATTCCAACTGACACTAATTGCATTACACTTTCCCTTCTCTTTCCCCACACTCTTCATATGACGCCCCCGATGTTCCAGCCTCATGAAGGTAATTATACCTGTTTTTTTTTTTAGAAACCTCACTTCCTCCCATGGCACTAATGTTGGTAATATCCCGTCCTCATTCTGTTTCCAAACTTTTCCGGTTAATTCTTCCTCTTTAGCTTCCAAATTATCAACTTTTCTGATTACTCAGAATACTCCACGAGCCAATATTTGGTGGATGTGCCGTAAGCCTAAATTGCTTGACATTCTTCTGCCTGTCTGGACTGGCACCTGTGCTTTAATACAACTTGTTATGCTTTTCCTGACTTCTCCCTTTAACTGCCTCCCGTGTGTCGACCAATTCTGGCCGACGTCGTTGACCCCGTTCTGTGGACCCTTCCCAGTTTTCTCTACATGGCCCTGTGGTGTATTTTGATTCCATTGGGGTCCCTCATGGAGTCCCTGTTAATTTCAAAGCACGAGACCAAGTTGCTGCTGGATTTGAGTCTATTTTTCCTCAGGTTACTATAAACAAAAATGTTGATTGGATTAATTACCTCTATTACAATCAACAACGATTTTTAAATTTTACTAAAGAGGCTGTTGAAGGTATCCATGAGCAACTTGATAAAACATCCCTGGGATATCCTGCAAGGATCTCATAGTGAGAACATTGAGGAAGTTGTTGACTGCACTACTGACTACATCAACTTCTGTATGGACATTGTAGTTCCAGTAAGAACAGTACGCTGCTATGCTAACAACAAGCCATGGATTACAAGTGACATCAAGGGCCTTTTGAACCAGAAGAAAAGGGCTTTTAAAGGGCGGTGATCAGCATGAGCTCAAGCGCGTGCAGAAGGAACTCCGAGTCCAGCTCAGGGCGGCGAAGGACCAGTACAGGAGAAAGCTGGAGCAGAAAGTTGCAGAATAACAGCATGAAGGAAGTGTAGGGATGGGATGAAGATCATCACTGGCTGCAGCTCGAAGCGGGGGTACCACCATCAAGAGAGACATGAAGAGAGCAAACCAAAATGAACAACTTCTTTAACAGGTTTGGACCACCCTAACCCACTCTCACCTCGGAGTACTGCACCCTCCACACATCCTTCTGCTGATACCAGCATAGGAAAGACATCCCCACCCATAATTACAACAGCGCAAGTGAGCAGAGAGCTGAGGAGACTTCGTGCCAGCAAAGCAGAGGGTCCAGATGGAATATCGCCATGACTGCTGAAGGTCTGTGCATCGGAGCTGGGGGGTCCTCTACAGCGCATCTTCAACCTGAGCCTGGAACAGGGGAGAGTCCCGAGGCTTTGGAAAACATCTTGTATCACCCCCAGTCCCAAAGGTATCACGTCCTAGTGAGCTGAATGACTTTTGGCCTGTTGCTCTGACATCACATGTGATGAAGACCATGGAGAGGCTGCTGCTTAACCCACCTTAGGCCCACAGGTTCAACACCCCCTTGACCCTCTGCAGTTTGCATATCAGGAGAAGGTGGGGAGCGGAGGATGCCATCATCTATATGCTACACCGATCCCTCTCTCACTTGGACAGAGGCAGTGGTGCTGTAAGAATTATGTTTCTAGACTTCTCTAGCGCCTTCAACACAATCCAATCTCTGCTCCTTAGGGACAAGCTGACAGAGATGGGATTAGATTCATACCTAGTGGCATGGATCGTGGACTATCTTAAAGACAGACCTCAGTATGTGCGTCTTGGGAATGCACGTCTGACATTGTGGTCAGCAACACAGGAGCGCCACAAGGGACTGTAACTTTCTCCGGTCCTGTTCAGCCTATATACATCGACTTCCAATACAACTCGGAGTCCTGCCATGTGCAAAAGTTCACTGATGACACTGCTATCGTGGGCTGTATCAGGAATGGGCTGGAGGAGGAGTATAGGGACCTAATCAATGACTTTGTTAAATGGTGCGACTCAAACCACCTACACCTGAACACCAGCAAAACCAAGGAGCTGGGTGGTGGATTTTAGGAGGCCCAGACCCGTCATAGACCCAGTGATCATCAAAGGTGACTGTGTGCAGATGGTGCAGACCTATAAATATCTGGGAGTGCAGCTGGATGATAAAATTAGACTGGACTGCCAATACTGATGCGCTGTGCAAGAAAGGACAGAGCGGTTATATTTCCTTAGAAGGCTGGCTTCCTTCAACATCTGCAATAAGATGCTGCAGATGTTCTATCAAACAGTTGTGGTGAGCGCCCTCTTCTACGCAGTGGTGTGCTGGGGAGGCAGCATTAAGAGGAAAGACGCCTCACGCCTGGACAAACTGGTGAGGAAGGCAGGCTCTATTGTTGGCATGGAGCTGGACAGTTTAACATCTGTGGCAGAGCGAAGGGCACTCAGCAGGCTCCTATCAATAATGGAGAATCCACTGCATCCACTTAATAGTATCATCTCCAGACAGAAGAGCAGCTTCAGCGACAGACTGCTGTCACTGTCCTGCTCCACTGACAGATTGAGGAGATCGTTCCTCCCCCAAACTATGCGACTCTTTAATTCCACCCGGGGGGGGTAAACGTTAATATTTAACATTATACATAGTTATTGTCTGTTTTTTCACCTGCATTATTATCATTCTTTAATTTAATATTATTTATTGTATCAGTATGCTGCTGCTGGAGAATGTGAATTTCCCATTGGGATTAATAAAGTATCTATCTATCTATCTATCTATCTATCTTAAGACCTGGCAAAATCGATTGGTATTAGATGTGCTCCTGGCTGAGAAAGGAGGCGTTTGTGCTATGTTTGGTGATGCATGCTGCACCTATATCCCTAATAATACAGCTCCCGATGGATCAATCACCCGTGCTTTAGCAGATTTGACTGCTCTCTCTAATGAACTAGCTACTAATTCTGGCATTTCTAATCCTTGGGACCAATGGTTTATGTCCACTTTTGGGTCATGGGGTCAATGGCTTAAGTCAGTTTTCATTGCTCTTACAGTTGCTTTTATCATTCTCCTGCTTGTAGCTTGCTGTATTGTTCCCTTGATAAGATACATTGTATCCAAGTATTTTACTGCCTCCATGACAAAGGCTTGACTTTTGACAAGCTCGGGTTTAAAAGTATTACAGTCCATATGTTTAATCCTTGGGTGGAAGACAATGATGTCATGGCCTTCTTAAAAAGATATACTACTGCGTTTTTTTTTTTTCTTCGGCATGTGACAGATGACGAAGGTGTATGGAATGGACGCAGGCACTACAAAGTTCAGCTGAAAAAGGACTCCTCTTCTGTGGATGGCCTGACTCGCCCACCATCCTCCTTTTCCCTAGGACCGAATAAGGGCTATCTTTTCTATGGTGGTATGGCCACCAGATGTGGCAAATGCGGCAGGGATGGACATGTTGCCAGATATTGTTCAGTAATGATCTGCCGAAATTGCAACAATGCTGGGCACAAAGCTAGGGACTGCCTGACTCCGAGATGTTGTCACATTTGTGGACAGTCGGATCATTTGTACCGTGCTTGTCCAGACAAACAAAAACCCCAAGAAGCTGAAGCTGCTGTTATCTTTGCAGAGAAAAGTGGAACACCCCAGCACAGGGAACGATGTGGCAGAGAAAGAGGTTGAGGACAATGCTGAGTTGTCCTGTGGATTACCTACAGAACAGACCGCATGCGAGCCTGTTCATGAGAAAGAGAATGAGAAGCAGAGTCAGCTGGAGGCTGTGGATGGTTTACAAATGTCGCAGACTGCAAAGAGTTTTGCTGAGTTTGAAAGCAAAGTGGATGATCTCTTCAACAGTGACACCGACAGTGTTGCTCAGAATACAGAACCAACAACAGTTCTGACAAGGATGACTTCAACGGATGAATTGTGGGAGAGTGTCCCACTGACCAAATGGAAGAAAAAGGCACGTCCCAGGGAGGTTTCGGAGCCTGCACAGGAACCGAGTGAGAAACGGCAGCTTACAACCAATTGCTTTGCTCCTTTGCAAGGTTTGGAAGAGATGGTTCAGGGAGAAATTTGGACATACCAAGTGGGGAATCTGTGGTAAGTACTATCACTGAGGTGCCGGAGACTCCGATGCCAACCCTCTTGGATCCGCTATTTAACCAGTCGCCTGCATCGAGTGATGGCTACAGAGACACGCTGGTAGGGATTCATTTCCATGAACCAAACGATCAACACTTTTTAGACATGGATGTTTTCTCGGGCATCATGGCCGGTATAGAGGATGGGGGAGGCCTACGCTGACTTGTTATGGGCAATGACACATAGTTTGACTTGCGCGACTATCAATGCTAGAGGTTTGAGGGGGAAACCAAAAAGAGAAGGGGTCTTTCTCTGGCTAAGAAATATTCCTTTCCAAATCTATTTTTTGCAAGAGGTCCATCTCAAATCAGCAATTGATGTGAATAGCTTTTCCAGGGATTGGCAGTGGGGGTCATCTCTATGGGCAGTGGGGGGAGTTTTCTCTAGTGGGGTGGGTATTTTGTTCTGGGGGCACGATTGGCCCTCCGACTATAGTGGTGCCAGGGAGAGTGCTGTTGGTGGATGTGGCAAAGGATGGGCCCCTTTATCGTCTTATCAATGTGTATGCATCACCACATAAAAAGCAGCGTGCTGCTATATTGGAGGTTTTGGAACCCTGTTTGGTCATGTACAGATTGAAATCCTCTCCCAATATTACCAATGTTAATAAAGATAAATGTGATGGACAAGATTACACGGGCCCAAAGTTAGAGCGCTTGGTGGGCAATTACCTGTTGAAAGATGGTTTTAGGTGTTGCTCCCCTTCTGCAAAGGGATACACCTGGAGCAACTCAAGAGGGATTAGGCATTGACTGGATTTCCTTTTTGTCTCCCATTCAGTCCAGGTAGTGAGCAGTGGTACCTGTTTGGTTTTCTGACCACTCTATGCTCACTTGCACGCTGAGTGTACCGGGAGTGCGGTGGGGGGAGGGGTTTCTGGAAGCTGAATGTGTCTTTGTTCCTAGATGAGGAGTTTACGACCTCCGTAGAACAATTAATACAGCAGCAGCTCACTCGAGTGCAATTTTCCACTTCTTTGGAGTGGTGGGAACACCTGAAATATAAAATCCAGTTGTTTTCCATTTATTATGGGCGACAGCAAGCATGCAGAGACCAGAGGGTTGTCAGTCGGCTACAAGAGCGGCTTGTACATGAATATATTCTGTTTAATAACGGTCAAGATTACGATGAGCAGGTGATTAAAAGCCTCAAGGAAATGGTCACTAAGGCAAATCGATATTTTGTGAAAGCCAGGATGACATTTAAAGAAAATGACGAAGCTATGTCCTCCGCTTTTTTTCAATCGGTCAAACAAAGACAACAGCGGAAGACGATTCCAAAGCTTAAACACCCACAAGGATTTGATGTCAAAGACATGTTACATCAAAGACATGTTACATATAGCCCACCGTTTTTATCAACATTTATTTGAAGGGCAGCAGGTGGATGAGGATACGGCAGAACTTTTTCTAAGAGCAGTAGATGTACAGGTTACTGACACAGAATCAAACCAACTAAACATTGGGATGCCTCCTTCGTGAGTTTGGACTATACGATGTGTACCGCAAAGTGGTGGTGGGGACGATGGGACACACATGGAGTAATACTGGAGGGGCATCCAATAGATTGGATTATTTTTTTGTTGCGTCTGCTTTGGCAGTGATGACTTGTTGTTTGTGTCCTGTGTGGTTCTCGGACCACTCTATGGTTCAGTGCACTTTGCAAGGGGGAGGGCCGGTTTTTGGAAGCTGAACACTTTGCATTTGCAGGAGACAGAGTTCAGACTAGATTTGAGTGTGCTGCTGAAGGGATGGATCACGGAGGGTCATCGGGGTAGGTCCATTTTGGACTGGTGGGAGGAATTGAAATTGAAAGTGGGTTTTGGTGGCGAGGGGTTATGGGATTAGTAGGTCTAGGAGGGAAAGGGGGGTTGTTGTTCGGCTCCAGAAACGTTTGTGTAAGGAATATGGGGTCTTGAATAGGGGGGGGGGGGGGGATTTGGACTGTGAAGTAGTGGGGCAGGTTAAACGATAGCTGGGAGAAATAGTGAAGGGGAGGGCTTTCAGGTTTTTTTCTAGGTTACATGGGCAAAAATTACAGGGGGAGGCTTACGGGGGGGTTTGGTTCCTTTTGGGCAATTAGAGCAGCAAAATTGAGGAAGGTGGTGGGTGGCTTTAGAACAGCTGATGGGGTTAGCTGTAGGGACAAGGAGGTGGAGGTGTTGGAGGTGGTGCGGCAGTTTTACACTGAGCTCTTCTCACCCAGGGAGGGGCAGGAGGATGAGGTGCAGGAGTTTTTGGCATCAGTGAAAGCGTCTGTCCGGGAGGCGGATGTGGCCGCTTTGGAAGAGGGGGTGATGCTGGGGAGCTAACTGAAGCTTTGAAGTCTATGAAGAGGGGTAAGGTGCCGGGGAAGGATGGGTTGCCTAAGGAATTCTGCAAACCAACCTTTTTGGGATTTGCTGGGTCCGCTTTTGGTGGAAATTTATAAGGCCATTTTTGATGAGGGATGGTTGCCGGAATCGATGGCGATGGGGGTTGTCTCCCTGCTTTACAAGAAGGGAAACGAGTTTGATATGCGGAATTGGAGACCAATTACCTTGCTTGGTTTTGATAAGTTACTAGCCAAGGTTCTTGCAAGGAGGTTGAGGAAGGTTTTGACGGATATAATAGGGGGCGATTAGACCTGTGGCGTGCCGGGTCAATGCATTTGGTGGAATCTGGCTTTGGTGAGGGATTCGATTGCGTGGGCTGAAGAGAGGAACAAGCCGTTAATTGTAGTTAGCCTGGATCAGGACAAAGCTTTTGATAGGCCCAAAACCAAATGTTCCAAAACTTGAAACAAAAAGGCATGGTTCACCCTAAGTTTATGACGTGGTTGAGGGTTTTGTGTAAGGGGGTTGGAAGCGTGATTAATGTGAATGGGTGGTTGAGTGTACCGATGGCACAGGGGGCTGAGGTAAGACAGGGTTGCCCTTTATCTCCTTTGCTGTACATCATGTATTTGGAACCTGTGGCAGTGCAGATTAGGGAGGAGCAGGCTTTTTTGGGTTTGGTGTTGCCTGGGAGTGGTGGTGTAGCTGCTAAACTGGCGCTTTATGTGGATGATGTGACTTTGTTTGCTGCTTGGGAGGGTGATGTGCAGAAGGGATTGGTCATTTTGGATGGTTTTCAGAAAGCTACGGGTTCCACAGTGAATTGGAATAAGTCGTGTATGATGTATTTTGGGAAGTGGAGGGATAGAAAGGAGAGGTTAGGTGGTATGAACTTGTGTAGTGACTCTATTGCGATTTTGGGGGTTGATTTCTTTCGGCAGGAGAGTGGTCAAAGGAATTGGGACAAGCAGCTACAGGTGGTGACTCGTAAGCTGGGTCTGTGGACGGCTAGATCGCTATCCTTGGTGGGGAAAGCGACAGTTGTGAAGACAGAGATCCTGCCACGTTGTTTGTATATGGGGGTAGTTTTTCCCCATGTCTAGTAGGGTGGGTAGAGCTTTGAGGAAAAAGGTGTTTCATTTTGTGGGTGTATGGGAGGGAAATATGAGGGGGTTAGAAGGGTTGATATGGAGAGGGCGATGGTGGATGGGGGATTGTGGATATCCCTTTGAAGGTGGATTGTGTGTTTTTTGCTTTTTTGTGCAGAGCTTTGAGTCTGGTGGTGGTGTACAAGTGTCAGTATTTTGTAAGTTTGTGGTTGGCTGCTTGGATGTGGGGGGTTGGGGGGCTGGAACAATGCTGTGCCACATGCAGAGAGTTTACCGTGGCATTATCAAAGGGCTGTGGATATGTTGGGTTGTTATCAGTTTTTCAAGGACACTGCAGTTTGCAGGAATCATAAGGAGTTGTATCGGTTAGTGAGGGCGGTGGTGGAGAAGGATGCAGGCTGGCCGGGCGTGTTCGGGAGGGAGGTTTGGATGAGGGTGCAGCCAAGGCACCTGGAGAATAGGTTGAAGGACCTTAATTGGTTGGTGATATGGGGGCGTTTGCCAGTGAGGGAGCGACTTCGGAGGCATGGGTTAACAAGGTTTGATGTGTGTCCACGTGTGGGTTGTGGTTCGGTGGAGACAGTCCCTCATGTGTTTTGGGATTGCTCTTGGGCTCAGCAGGTATGGCAGGAGGTGCAGGGGTTGTTGAGGATGGCTGGAGGCCCTGTTATGTTGTCATATGAGATGGTTCAGAGAGGGGTTGGTTTAAGAGAGTGTGGACAAGCTGTTTTTTGTCTGATATGGGAGGTGATGAGTTTGACCAAACAGGGTATTTGGGATGCGAGGAGACAGTTGGTGGGGAAGTGCAAATTGATCAGTACGAGGAGTGTGAGATATAGCATAGAGGGAGCTATAGCTGCTCGAGTTAAGAGGGATGTGGAAAGATGGGGTTTTGCAGCAGCAAAGGAGAGGTGGAAGGGTTTGTTTTGGTTGGGTCTGTTGGGAGGGGGGCTTTCTATATGAAGTTTTCTGGCGTGAATAGCTTTTGTTTTGTATTTGCTCAGGATTGACAGGGATTCTCGGGGGAATGTGGGGGTTTTGTTGTTTAACTTTGGTAAAGAGGATATGTTATCAGGAGGGGGGGATAGGGTGGCTCAGTTGATTTGTGAAAGGATTTTGGTTCCATCTGTTATGCTGTGTGACTCTTTGGGTGATTCTGTTCTGGGGATAGGTGGTTTTGGGTCTACGGGAGTGTGAATTGTTTGTAAATTTCTTGTATGTGTCTTTATTTTTATTGTTTTTGATAAAAATAAAAAAAAATCTGTTATTAGCAAAAGGGGGAAAAATAAAGAAGATACAAATAAATAGAAAACACGAAGACAGTAAAGAGGAGGAGGAGGATAAGTGAGAGTGAAAAGAGATTAGAGGAAACAATAAAGAAGAGTCAGTCCCAAATTGAAGATATTCAAAGTATCTTGGAAAAAGCAATAGAGGGAACAAAGGAAGGAAAAGGGGAAAACAAATGAGTGGTGTGACCTCTCGAGTGATGAAGAGGGTTCGTTACCAGTGTTAGAAACAGAAGAAGTAGTGTCCATAAATGTAAGAAGTATTCTAAGCAAGAGTAGAAGAAATGTAATTTATGGATTTATGAAAGACATTGAGGCGGATGTAACAGCCTTACAGGAATGTGGGATACCATCTAAGAAATTCTACAAAGATTTAGAAAGGGGGTGGGAAGAAGGGAAAACCTTCTTTTCAGGAACAAACCTCAATAAAAATGCAGGGGTAGGGTTCATTATAAAGAGTAAGGAGATTACAGAAGTAAGGTTTGAAGATATAATTAAAGAAAGAATTATTGGAATTAAGGGGAGAAAAATCTGAAATTTTACATATATATGCCCCAAGTGAAAAACATGAAAGATTCCATTTACTCCAGAAGCTAAACCTCTTTATAGCAAAGAAAGCAGATGGAATTATAGCTGGAGATTTTAATTGTGTAGTAGATGAACATCAAAGGAAAAGGTTCGACAAAACCTCTAGATTATTGAGGAGAATCATGCAGGACCATCTTTTAAAAGACGGCTTTAAGGAAGGAGGTGGGAAAGGTGCAGAATACACGTGGAAAGGAGGAAAAGGGAAGCAGGAGTCCTGGATAGACTATGCACTGTATAAGGAGTTGGACACAAATTACGACCTTTTTTTCCCGACCATCGTTGTATAATAGGAGAGCTGGAAAAGGAGGAAAGGAAAGAGAGAGGGAAAGGATATTGGAAACTCAATATTGAGTAGTTAAAAGACATAAACATACAAGAAGAGTATAAGGTGGCCTATCAACAGTGGGCCACACTTAAAGATTGTTTTCAAACAAGCAGCGAATGATGGGATTTAGTGAAGGAAAAGACAAAATCCTTTTTCCAGAGGAAAGGAAGACAAAGAAAGAAAAAACAACAAGAAAAAATGGTTAAACTGCAGGAAGAATTGGAGGAAAGGTATAATCAAAGGGGTAAAGAGGAAGAAGTAAAAAAGATTAAACAGCAAATAGAAGAATTATACAGGCAAAAGGAAGAGGAAATAAAATTTCAAAGCAGAGTACTGGAGAAAGAAGAAAATGAAAAATGTACATGTTTCTTCTTTAAGAGATTAAAAGACCAAAGGGGCGAAGAGTTACATCAAAAGTAATAAAGGATAAGAAAGGTAAAGAACACAAAAAAGAAGGAGAAAAGAGAAATTATCGAGAGCTTTTATGATTAACTTTATGGGGTGAGAAAACTAGTAGAACAAGGAAGGGAGGAGTTCTGGAGGGGTATGAAAGAGAAGGGGGAGGGAAACCATAAGGAAGAGGAAGAAGAGGAAATACGATTGAGAGAAGTGGAGGAGGCTTTAAAAGATAGCCCCAAAAAACAAAACACATGGGATAGATGGGCTGCCGGTAGAATTCTATGTACAGTTCTGGGAACAAATCAAACTGGACCTATTGGAAATTATCAAAGAAGTAAGTAAAGAAAGAAAGAAAAGGCCCAGCATCCTGGAAGAAAGGTCTGATAACCCCTACTCCCCAAAAAGGGAGACCTCAAGGAGTTCAAAAATTGGAGACCAATAACTTTACTGTGTGTAGATTACAAGATCTGGAGTAGAATATTGGCAAAGAGACTGAGGAAGTTGTTGGAAGACATGATACAAGAGGACCAAGTTTATGCTTTGGCAGGAAGGCAAATAACGGATAACCTCATGCTGTTGAGAGAAGTGATGGACTATTCAGAGGATAGAGGTATCCCTATGCAGTTTTAAATATAGATTTAGAAAAAGCATACGATGTGTTAGACCACCAATATATCTGGGAAGCCATGGAAACAAAAATACCAGAGCAGCTAAGAAAGTGGATTAAGAACTGTTACAAGAATGTAACAAGCCAGATAATAAATGGAAACCTCTCCAAAGCAATAGAAATTTAAGAGAGGCGTCAGACAAGGTTGTCCAATGTCTGCAAGTCTGTTTGTCTTGTCCATAGAGCCCCTGATGGAAAACAACAGATTGGAAACCGCAATAGAAGGCTTCAAAATACCAGGAAAATCAGGGAAAGGAAGCAAAGGTCATTGGATATCTGGACGATGTCACGATCATGTGCAGAAATACCATTTCAGTCTAAAAAGCGATTGAATGTGTAAATGCCTTTTGTGGGGCATCAGGTTCAAAAATGAACCTTAAGACGGGAATGTTTGATAAAGGGAAACTGGAGAGACATTGAGGGAATAGAAAAAGGAGGAATAAAGATTAAAAGGACAGAAATTAAAGTATTGGGATTGTCCTTTGGAAGTAAAAAAAGGAGAAAGGATTGGAAGAAGGTAATAAAGAAAATCAAGCAACTTGGATTATGGAGGGGGAGAAACCTGACATATGAGGGAAAGATACTACTTATTAAAGCGATCTTAATCCCAAAACTGTTGTACATAACAAGTATCCATCCACCAGAGAGAAAAATGTTAACACAAATAGAAAGATGGATCTTTTTTTTCTTTTGGGGTTCATTGAATAGAAAGCTGAAGCGAGAAAAGGTAAAGAAAGCAAAAAGAAAAGGGGGCAAAGGTCTACCAAACATAAAGGCACTAATAGCACTACAATCAACGGCAAAGATAGTAGCTCTAATAAAAAAGAGCGAAAAGAAACTAGACATGATGAGGTATAATTTAGGGCAGGTGTGTAGAAAACTTGGACTATATGAACCACCTAAGACCAAGTCTACTGCGTTCAAGACAACCAGACACTTAAAAACAGTGGTTGCTTGCTTAACAGAATGTAACTTTACAAAAGATGAAAATGAAATTTGGTTGAATTGGAAACAGTTAAAAAAGAAAAAAATCAAAGAAAAACAAAAAGGTATCAAGATTAAAGGAATATCTGAAATAGAGTCGGAGAAAGCATGGGATATGGTGGCAAAAAAAGAACTGCCCAACAATTTAGCAGATTTAGCATGGGAGGCAGCACATAACATAATGAACACTAATGAAAATCTGAAGAAAAGGAAGATAACACAAAGTGGAAAGTGCCCAAGAGAGAACTGCCAGATGATAGAAAATGCAGAGCATGCTCTATGGGGATGCACCTTTGCAGCAAAGTTGTGGAAAAAGACAAAAAAGGTTTTTCTTCCAGGAATAAAACTGGACAAATATGTTATTACTTGGTAAGTTTCAGGAAAGCATGACAGAAAAAGAAAGAGTAAAACATGGGTAAGAATTAACATAATAAAAGAAGTAATATGGAAAGCAAGAAACTTACTGGTAATGAAAAGAAAAAGTATGTCAGTGTTTAGTGTTTTTCAGATGGTCCAGAAGAACATAAGGAAAAATGAAGAGTAAAGATAAGGAAAGAGCATGAAACCCTTCCAATATCCCTCTATCAGAGTTCCATCCATCCATTTTCCAACCCGCTGAATCCGAACACAGGGGTCTGCTGGAGCCAATCCCAGCCAACACAGGGCACAAGGCAGGGAACCAATCCTGGGCAGGGTGCCAACCCACCACAGGACACACACAAACACACCAAGGCCAATTTAGAATCGCCAATCCACCTAACCTTCATGTCTTTGGATTGTGGGAGGAAACCAGAGCGCCCGGAGGAAACCCACGCAGACACGGGGAGAACATGCAGACTCCACGCAGGGAAGACCCGGGAAGCGAACCCAGGTCTCCTAACTGCGAGGCAGCAGCGCTACCACTGCGCCACCGTGCCGCCCTTCTATCAGAGTTTTAAGATTGAAATTTAAATGATTTTATTTTGTGACAGGTAATCGGTTAAACCTTTATCCCTGGGTTATAAGTACTCTTGTGAAAAAGGTAAAATGCCGAGAGAAAAAAAAGTTAACAGTTTTTAAAAACTATATTTTAATTTTTGTGAAATATAGAATAAACACTAGTTAATATTAAAAAAAAAATCTGTTCTTATCAGAGTGGAGAGCTGCTTGGTCTGCTATTTGGATCGTTCATGCGATATTAATCTTTTTCACGGCAATTGCAGCACTGCTCTCAAAGTCAGTAAGAAAAAACAAGAGCTGTTTTTACAGCTATCTAATTCTTGATTCTGAGCTAAAGTAGGTCGGCTGAGTCCACCACTTTTTGCAAAGTTGAAAGAATTTGAAACCAAGAAAACAGAAAAGAAATAAAGAAGAAGAAAAGTTTGAGGAGGCTAATTTGCATAGCTTCGCCCACTAAGATGAGAGCTGACATCCTCCTGAAAGACTCATCTCTCAACTGCAGAGGACCTCCAACTAGAAAGATAAGATAAAGAATGGATTCAACAAGCCTGGCTCCAGTTTCTGCTGATGCTTCTGCTTCATCTCTTGCTCCTGCTTCAGCTTCTGCCCCGGTTAGGAAGACCTCCGAGAAGCTGGGAAAGGAGAAGGCAGCTACTCCCAGCCTGGAAGATCGCCCTTCTTCTGGCCCCTCTACTTCCCAGGCCGCAGCTCACCTTTCTCCAGCCCGGAAGATCCAGGAGGGCCCCCTGGCTCTGGAACCCTGGATGAAGCAGACGGTGTTGCTGAAGCTTAAGGAGGTGGAGGGAAGGATCCCTGCAATGAGTGCGGAGACCTTTGGGAAGAAAATGGTCATGGAGCAGGGATTCTCCAGAGCGGATACCCTGAGCATACAGTCATTCGCTATGGGCCTCTTCTATGTCACGTTTGCCTCCTTTGCAATCTGCAAACGCTACTAGGAAATGGTCCAGAATGCTGTGCCGGACTCCCCCCTTTGCTTGCTTTGTGGGGAATTGCCCCATACAGAAAGGAAAGGAGAGTAACGATCTCAATGAGAAATCCCCATACGCCTGGCAAGGACATCTCCACGTTCCTGAAGCGCTTCTGCACAGTGGTGAGGGAACCCATCCAGATCAAGGACGGGAACGGCTTCTGGACGGGTAAGAGGGCTGTCATTGTAAAGTTATGGAAGGACAACGCCTCTCCAAACGGCCTCCAGCACCTACCGCAGAGCTTCTCCTTGGGAAATTCAGCGGCAATCCTGCACTTCCCTGACCAGCCAAAATCCTGCAGGAGATGCGGAGCGAGGGTCATGTTGCGGCTGAGTGCAAACAAGAAAAGTGTAAAAACTGGAGAAATAGGACACCAGACTAGAAATTTCAGAGAGAAAACAGTGTGCCACCTATGTGGGGAAAACACACAGCTTTAAAATGTGCCCAAAGGCCTATGCAAATAGGTGTAATAAGGTGGAGGTAGTTAATATCCAATTAGAAGAAGAGGAAGGGGAGTCAAGTGAAGAAGAGCCACACAGTGAAAATAGGGAAGTTCTAATCCAGACACCAATTGGAAGTTCTGGTAAATTAAAAGAAGTAGCTGAGAAGAAAAAAAACTCCCCTTGAAACCCTGGAAAAAGAAGAACGACAGGAAGAGGCAGAAGGGGCACGAACTAAACAGCTGAATGCCCTACAACAGAAAAGAGAGGATAATTTACATCTTGAGCTGGAAGAAATGTCAAACCTGCTGTTTAGTGCACCATCACTTAATATTTGCAGTGAAGAAATGGGGAAAATAGATGAAATAAAAGATTGGTACCATCTAACACAAGAGGAAGAAATAGAAGGAAATGATCAGGAGGCAGGAAGAACAAATACAAGTAGAGAAACAACAGTAGCCAGCTCAAAGGCTGCCTTCCAAAGAAAAGAGTCAGTGGAGGCCTTTGCAAAAGTTACTCAGATCAAAGAAATAAATAAAAAAAGGCAAAGATTCTCCGAGAGCAAAAAGAAAAGAACAGATGAGGAACAGGAAAAGAAGAAACCCCTAAATAAAAAATGATAAGAATAGCCTCTGTAAATGTACTAAGCATTAGAAGGAAAGGAAGACGAAGGATAATCTTTAGGGCATTAAGAGAAATCCAAACAGATATTATACAGTATGTGTTCAAGAATGTGGGTTGTCATTCCAAAAATCATATAGTGAAATAGAGAGACTAGGAAGAAGGGCAAGCGTAATTTCTCTGCGTCAAATGAAAACAGAAACGGAGTAGGATACCTGATTAAGAACAGGAATATAAAAGTGATGGAGGAGTACCTTAAATTCTAAGGGCGACTAACAAATTTAAAATTCGAACTGGGAGGACAGAGGCAAAATTTAATGAATATATACGCCTCGCCAGAAAGGATGAAAGGATTAATACGTTTCAAAAGTTAAGAACAGAAATACATGAGAAGAAAGAGGTAATCATTGCTGGAGATTTCAACTGCCAGATAGAAAAAGTAGGAAAGAAAAAACTGGATATAACCTCAAAGTACTTTATCAATATAATGAAAGATCATCAATTGAGAGACAATTACAGAGAGGTGGAAAAAGGAGAAGGGTATACGTGGAGATCAGAAGGGGGTAAATGGAAGTCCAGAATTGACTATGTGTTGAGTAGCTCGAGATACAAGGTAAAAGAGTTTCAGATCAAACCGACTCCCTTTTCCGACCATTGCCTAATAATAACAGAATGTGAAGGAGAGAAGATAGAAAGAAGAGGAAAAGGAGTATGGAAATTAAACGCACAGCTGTTAGAGAAAGAAGGAAGAGCAGAATTCGAAAGGAAATACAAGCAGTGGAAAACCATAAAGGAAGGATGCAAAACAAATGGAGAATGGTGGGAAATCATGAAATTTAGAGCAAAAAAGTTCTTTCAAAAGAAGGGAAAAGAAGAAAGCAATAAAGATAAGGAGCAGTTGAAGAAACTTCAAGGAAAATTACAACAGATGCTGGCAACAGAAAAAGAGGGGAAGTGCAAAGGACAGCAGGTTGAAGACATTAAGTCCCAAACAATGAATATCTACAGGAAAAAAGAAGAAAGTGAGAAATGCACCCGCATTTTTTTTCAAAAAAATAAAACAAAGGAAGAAAAAGAAAGATTGCGGGGCTGAAAGATAATAAAGGATGAATACAGAAAAATGAAAGAAAGAAACAACAAATCATGGAAAAGTTCTTTAAGGACCTATACGGGTTCAAAGGAAGGGATCGGGAAAAAAAGAAAAACAAATTCTAAAAAAGGTGGAAAAGAAGATCACAAAAGAACAACAACAAAGCATGGAAAGGGAAATAGAGTTAAGTGAAATGGAGCAAGCCTTAAAAAATATAAAGAAGAACAAGACACCAGGGATAGATGGGATTACCCTAGAATTTTACACTACCCATTGGCAAATAATAAGAGGACTTGAGAGATGTCTTCAATGAGACACTACAGGGGGCGGATATTCCTGAAACCTGGAAAACAGGAGTTATAACCCTAATTCCAAAATCAGGAGAACCGACCGAAGTAAAGAACTGGAGACCCATAACCCTGTTATGCCAAAACTATAAGATACTAACTAAAATTTTAGCAAATCGCTTTAAGGAAGTCTTAGCAGACCTGATAGAGGAAGAACAAGTATGTGCAATACCTGGAAGATCAATCAGTGACCACTTGATCCTGATGAGGGACATCATGGAATACACAAAAGAACGGAATATTCCATTAGGTGTATTAAACATAGACCTAGAAAAAGCCTTTGACTCTATAAACCACAATTTTGTATGGAAGATGTTGAAGAGAATCGAGGTGCCGGAGAAGATTATGAACATTATCCAAAATTGTTACAGTAGAACAACAAGTAACATATTGGTAAATGGGCACTTAACGAAAGAAATAAAGATAGAGAGAGGAGTACATCAAGGATGTCCGATGTCAGCCGTATTGTTTGCGCTTTGTATCGAAGTAGTGGCAAACATAAGGAAAGAAAAACAAATTAAAGGCATAGAAATTCCAGGAAGCGAAAGGAAAAAAACAAAATATTATATACATGGATGATATTACAGTGGTAGCAAGAGATTCCACATCGATAAATAAAGCCCTGGAAATAATAGACCTTTTCTGTGAAGCCACGGGTACAAAAATAAATATGGCAAAAACAGAGTGTAGGATACAAGGAAAGTGGGTGGAAGGAAATAACGGAAAAATACAAACGCACTCGAGGTCAATTAAGATATTAGGAGTACAGTTTGGAGAATTAGAGGGAGAAAAAGGACTAGAAAGATATGCTGGAATATGTTAAAAAGGTGACTGGGTTTTGGAGATTAAGAAAATTGAGTTACGAAGGGAAAATCCTCCTGATCAAATCAGTAATACTGCCGAAAATAATGTTTTTAGCAACTATTTATTTACAGAAAAGGAAGATTTTAAATGCTATAGAAAGACAATGTTTTTATTTTTTTTGGGGCTCTAGTCTTGAACGTGTCACAAGGGAGAAAGTGAAGAAAACAGGAAGAAAAGGAGGGAAAGCTTTTCCAGATTTGAAAGAAATCTTAAGATATGCAGCGATATATATAAGGCAATAAGGGAAGGAAGAGGGAAAATGGCAGATATGGCAAGATATATGATGGGAGGAAGTTTGAGAAAATTTAAAATTATATGAAACAACAAATGCAAAACCGACATCCTTCAATACACCAAGGACATTGAGAAAGGTAGTAGAATGCATCAGAAAGAACAACTTGGAAGGTGAAGAAATAAAAATTTGGAGTAATTAGAAACTACTTAACCAAACACTAAAAGGAAAAGAAAGTTACAGAGAGGATAAAAGCTAAATCAAAAGAATAAATCTGGGAAGATCTGGGAAATGGCTGTAAAGAAACAACTCCCAAATAAACTGAAAGATCTAATATGGGAGTCGATACACGATGTACTAAATACAAATAATAACCTCCGAAAAAGGAAGTCAGCACCGAATGGAAAATGGCCATACAGAGGTTGTAATGAGGTGGAAACTGCGAAACACGCATTGTATGAATGTAAAAAAGCTAGAGCAGTATTGGAAATGGCAAGAGGAAAAAAAGATCATCAATGCATCCTTAAGTAGGGACATTGTTGTTTTTCTATCCCGTACATGACAAAATATAAATTTAAATACACTGAGTAAGAATAAACTATATAAAAGAAATGATATGGTTAAGGAGAACTCTGTATGTAAGAAAGAGGAAACTACTGCCGTGTCAAAGTGTTTTCCAGATGGCTAGAGAACATCACACTGTTTTATTCTTTTTCCATTCTTCAAAGGGAGGAAAAGGTGAGCAAAAATGAAAACACTCAAGAAAAGAGAACCCCAAAATAAAGTAAGTTCTTTTAAATTAAACTTATAGTATAAATTAAGATGGTTTTAAGAAAATTTTCAGGGAAAAACCGGTATGATCCAGAAATGACCATATAAACATATATGGGAAGAGGAAAACCGGGAGAGTAAAACTAATCGTTTTTAAAGTTAATAAAAAGATTAGGAGAAGAAAGAAAAAAAAAAATCTTAGTCATTTGAGTCGCGCGACCCTGCTCTTAGAGATAGGTCAGCCTGCTTATTGGCAAAAAACCTCCTCTACCTGTTATGGGATGGAAAAATACATTTCGTTTTTTGTGGAAAGATGAAGAGGGAGGAGAGATGTTAATGAACAGAAAAGAATTCACGGATATGGTTCTATTCGAACAACTGCAGGTAAATCCAGAGGATATTTTTTGTTCACAACTCAACTCTTTATTTAAATTTGTGGATGTTACTTTTGCTACTGGTGAGATTTTTCGATCAATCTGGGTGAAGATTCGGGCTCCGCAGGATACTTATCCTTTAGCTTATTTTGAATTGCAATGTCTATGGCGCAAGGAATCTAAGGTTGTAACTGTTCATGTTTTTAATCCTTTTGTGGAGGAGGAGGACATAGTCACCTTTCTATCTTATTACTGCGACTCGGTGTTTTCCTTACGCTGGATCAGGGATTGTTATGGTATTTGGATGGGCAAAAGGGTAAAAGAAGATAGAAATAGCGCTGATGGACTTTGCCATCCTCCTGCATATTTTTCTTTGGGTCCAAATAAGGGGACAACTAAAACATCGCAACAGATGTGGTCTGGAAGGACATTTGGTGACCTTCTGTACCTTGTTAAGATGTCGGAACTGTGATAATCTTGGTCACACGGCAAAAACATGCCCGAATGCTAAGCATTGTGATCTATGCAAAGAGGATGGACACGTTTCAAACATGCCCACAACGTTATAGGCCAGTTCACCTAGACAACCTACTATTGAATGATATTGATGCTCCAAACCCTCCTCCCTCCCCTCCCCTCCCCCTCCAGTTCTCAAGCCTCGTACATGTGTACAAACTGGAGAGGCACAGGACGTAGACGAACAACGTGCCCTTAAACCTACCTTGTCTGTGGATATAGTGCCACCTTCTGTTTTGCAAGAGGAACTGTCGGCAAATCTTACTACTGATTCACTCTCCTCAACTCAGGAGGCTCCTCAGCTTGCTATAGATTTTGATTTACAAGATTGTAACCCCCAAGGCTTATCCTCAAACAAACATCTTCCGGATACTTGGGTGGAAGTTACCTTCCGCTCTCAGAAAGGGATGCACAAGGGCACCAAACGATCTCCTAAAGGACTTCCACTCAAAGCCTCTAAATTCCCTAAAATCATACCTACAGAGAACAAATTTAGTGTATTACAGCATGAAGACTGTATGGACCTTGCTTCCGACAACAGCATAATCCCAGATACTGCACCAGATCCCGCACGTTCTGACTGGGCTCAACTTTCTCCATCGCCAACTGTAGATTTTGAGGATTTCTTTAGTCCACAAGAACCCAATACAGACAAATATGTGGATAATTCTGACCTCTCTATCTTGGCAGGGGAGGTAGGAAACTAATAATTTTGTATTGCTTCTAGGTTTAATTTTTCCTCTTCCCTTTACCTTCTCTTTTTTTCTTTGTTTACCTAACTGATATGTTGCTCACATTTTCTACAATTAATGCTCATGGTCTTCAAAATACTCATAAGCGTACATCCTTATTTTACTGGCTCAATACTCTTATTTCATGTCTGCTTTCTTCAAGAAGTCCAACTTAAATATCAAAGAGATTCTAGGATTTTTGCTCAAGATTGGGTTTGAGGGAAGTCCAAATGGTCTTTTGGTAATACCTTCTCTGCTAGAGTAGGTATTCTTTTCAAGACTAACAAATGGCTGATTGAGCAATCCTTCGTTGTTATACCGGGATGAATTTTAGTGATGGATGATACCTGGGAAAACATGTGGTTTCGCTTTGTTAACGTATATGCCAACACAGACCTTGCAGCTAGACGTGAACTGTTCCTGTCCCTCCCTAATCTTATGGTAGGTGGAGATTTTAATGTTGATATGGGGAAACAAAGTTCAGACTATACCAGACAACTACTCTGGAATATACTACGTGACCATGATCTAACAGATGCTTCAGTCACAACAGATGGTCAAAATCCTCCACCTACGTGGCGCAACTCTCGGGGTCATGCCAGTCGCTTGGATTATTTTTTTGTCCACAAAGCAATTAAGGTTTTGAGTAGTACCCTCCAGCCACTATGGTTCTCTAACCAAAGCATGCTGACCTGTGACATCCTTCTGGACCTTCCCCCGTTTGGGTAGGGATTTTGGAAATTCAATGTTTCCCTTCTCGAAGACATTAATTTTTGCACTCCGCTCAAAGATCTGTTGTTGTATTGGACTGAAACAAGGATTTCCGACACATCCATATTACTATGGTCGATGATTTAAAAGAAAGTATGAACTTTCGCTATCCATTACAGCAAACAAAACAGTATGAAAGAACGTTAAGTTCCAAAGAATCTACAAATCGTTAGAGCGACTGTATGCACAGGCCAATAAAGGTGGTAATTTTGATTTTCAAAAAGAAGCACGCATAAGTAACCTCAAGAGAGCTTCTCCAACAGAAGTCCCAAAAAATTTTATTTTACTTTTAGGCAGCATTTTAGAGAATCTCATGAACGCATGTCCGCTACCTTTTTTAAAGTAGCCAAAGCGGATCGTAAACATAAAACGTTGCATGGCTTAAACGACAGCTACGGCACAGTACAGGTCTCTCCTACAGAGATGCTGAAAGTAGCCTCTTATTATAGTGAGATCTTTACCCAGCAACCAGTACTTCATCAGGAGAGCAATCGATTTTTGCCTGGCTCATCTAAAATACTCTGACAAAGTTCTGTGGCCTGGTTGGAAAGACCTATTACACAGGAAGAACTTTATGAAAACCTTACCTTGATGAAAAGAGCGAAAGTGCCTAGCATTGATGGTTTCCCAATGGAATTTTATGTTACATTTTGGCAAGAACTCAGTTTTATTCAAGAATTTTTCATTATGATTCTCAATACTGGACTGATGCCAGATTCAATGCGCACAGGGATTATATCTCATATGTAAAAAGGGAGATATTTTGACCAGAAAAATTGGCATCCTATAACTTTGCTCTGCGTCGACTACAAATTAATTGCAAAAACTATGGCTTCCCGCTTAAAGAAGGTGTTGCATGAAATTATTCATTCTGACCAAACCTGTGGAATCCCTGAGAGACGTATAACTTCCAATTTCTCACTGGTAAGAGACAATTATGTGGGCTGAAAACCATCAAATCCTACTCCTTTTAGTACCCCTTGATCAAGAAAAAGCTTTTGATAAAGTTCAACAGAAATTTTTATTCAAAACTCTTCTGGCTTTTGGACATAACTTCATTCACTGGATTAAAACGCTATACAATAAGGTAGAAGTCTTTTAAATATTAATGGCTTTCTAAGTGATATTATAATCCAAGAGGCAGGCGTCAGGCAGGGTTGCCCTCTGTCTCCACTTTTATATGTCTTATAAATAGAACCAGTAGCAAACCTGATCAGATGGGATCAGCGGATTTGTGGCTTTCCCTTACCAGGGAGTGGAGGACAACAGGTTAAATCATCCCAATATGTGGACGACCTTACCTTTTTCCTATCTGATAAAAGTGAACTCCCTTATATTCCTGAAACCCTTCAATCATTTGCAAAGACAACAGGCTCTACTATCAATAAGACTAAATCTTCACTCATGGTATTTGGTAAGTATATTTTGTGGACAAGTAATCTATATGGGATTAATCTAAATACCATCAGCATTCATATTTTGCGGGTTGATTTTTATAGAACAATGAGTGGTCCACAAAATTGGACTTCTCGTATAGAAAAAGCTGAATCAAAACTAAAACTGTGGACAAGTCGGAATTTATCCATGACTGGTAAATCTCTTGTTAAAGTTGAGATTTTATCCACACTTATACCTGGCTCCTATATTTCCTCTTCCTAGAACTTTAGGTAGAAGACTAGGAAGTATGATTTACCGGTTTGCATGGGGCGGATCGTATCAGATCATCTCTAAGCAGGCTATGAAACAAGGATTTAATGCAGGTGGAAGAAATTTCATTGATATCCAACTGAAAATGGATTGTATCTATTTTGCCTCCTTGTGTGTTGCCCTTTCTAGTCCCATTGTACATCCCTTTCAATTTTTTATTCTTTTATGGTTTTTCTTCCCCATGAGGCAGCTGATTCAATGGACAAATCACACTCCAAAGGCAGACAACATGTCTGAACATTATCAATATGCGGTAGCCCTGAAAAAGAGGTATAGACCCTTTCAACAACTTGATATATGTAAAAACCACAAGGCCTTGTACCTAGCCGTAAAGCAACAAAACAAAGTTCAATGTGGACCACCAGGTTTACCCACTCCTGTCTGGAACACCGTTCAACCAAAATCACTAAATAACCATTTAAAGGACTTCAGGACTGGCAGGACCCCGGGTTGTGACGGACTACCGTCCAAACTGTACATCGCACTGTGATATCTCATCGGCCCGGACCTGCTGGAGCTCTACTGGGAGATGTTGGCGGAGGGCAGGATGCCTCTGTCGTTGAGAGAAGGAATGATCACGATCTTGTACAAACAGAAGGGAGAGAGATGCAAGCTAAGGAATTGGCGCCCAATCACCCTCCTGAATGTGGACTACAAGATCCTGGCCAAGGTGATAGCCAGCCGGCTAAAAAAAGATGATCGGACAGGTCGTCCACCCAGACCAGACCTGCGGCATCCTCAGCTTGGCCATGATCAGTGAAGGAACACCACATCACCATGGCCTTGGTCAGCCTAGATCAAGAGACCAACAAGAGAGCTTTAGGGGTGGTACAGAGCTGCTCATTGTCTCCTTTGTTGTATATTTATTTTTAACCTGTGGCAGTACTGATCAGGGAGGAACCGGCGTTTATGGTTCTTGTCTTACTGGGAAGTGGTGGTATGGCAGCAAAACTCGCCTGCTATGCAAACGATGTGACTTTGCTCGCAACGGAGGAAGGCGATTTGCTGAAGGGACTGCCTATTTTGGCTGACTTTGAAGTGGCTACAGGTTCAAAAGTGAAAGTCAAACATGATGTACTTCATGAAATAGAGGGATAAGACGTGGACATTATGTGGGATTAACCTTTGTCATGAGAGTATTACTATTTTTGGGGTCGAGTTTTCTCGGCAGGAGAGTGGCCAACGGAACTAGGATAAATGTTTGCAGATGGTAAGCCGTAAACTGGGTTTCTGGACAGCCAGGTTGTCGTCTTTGGTGGGGAAGACAACCATATTGAAGGCAGAGATTCTGCTATGCTGCTTGTATTTCGGGATAGTGTTTCCTATGACCAACATGGTGGGAAGAGCCCTAAGGAAAAAAGTGTTTCAATTCATGTAGGGTAGAAAGTATCAGGGTGTGAAAAGGGTTGACATGGAGAAGGCAATGGAGGATGGGATCAGAAGTATCGTGGATAACCATTTGAAGGTAGATTGTATTTTTCTGCATTTCTGTGCAAAGCCCTAAGTGCAGCTGTGGAACATAAATATCAGTATTTTGAGTTTATGGCTGGCAGCTAGGATGCAGGGTTGTGGGGGCTGGAACCACATGCAGAAAATTTACAAATGCATTACCAAAGGGCAGTGGAAATTGATGGAACATTCTCAATTTTTCAAGGATGACTCCTGGGGCCTGGCTAGTTGTAGGGGAATACAAATTGTGTGTCAGGAATTCTTCAAACCAGCTGAACATCGGCAGAATGCCATGTGGCTGTCAGCTGCTCTCTTTTTCACGTTTGTAAGTAAGGACCTCCAGTTGCCAGTGTCTCAAAGCTCAGTATTTTACCGTCTTATGGTTATTTATGGTAATGCTTTCACTGTATGTTCCAAATTGATGCCAAAAGTGGAACATAAACCCGCTTGCTTTGAGTATGCTCTAGGGATAAAATGAAAATATCTACATACAGTTTTATACTTGGTCTTAAATCACAGACTTCTATACTTGCATAGCTAGCACTGTGGCACAGCAGGGGTGCCGTTGCAATTGGTATCAAAGCATCTTAAGTGGGAACGCATTCAACCCAAGGCAGCTGATCATCAGATCTGTACTGGTTTATGTTATAGGATAAGTTGCTAATCAGAAGTCAACTGTATCAACATGGTATATCCAGGTCACTATGCTGTCCTAGAGATGGAGGTTTCGAGGAAGAGACTGTCAAACATGTCTTTTGGAGCTGTTCACTAGCTAAAGCAGTATGGCTTCAGATCTTTCAATGCTTTTGTGTATCTACTCCCTATCAGTGGAGACTACAACACTATCTTGAAAGGTGAAGTGGGTTATCCGATGCCAAGTGGAGTTTATTCTTCTGGATGTCGATCTTAGTTGTCAAGATGAACTTATGGGATGCAAGAGCTAAAATGATCAATATGGCACACATTGTTCTAGTAAGTGGGTTGTGCATTCAATCAAAAGTGCTCTGATCCAACACGTAAAACAGAACATCAACAGATATGTCTTTGTAGTGCAAAGAAATGATAGGACTACGCGAATGGTCTGACTTACTTTAACCTTATCAGTTTGGCAGTGTGCACCTGAACTAATAGTTCTAATAGCCTAATGTATACAGTACGTCAGCATACGGGAATACAAGGCCTGGAATGGTATTGAAAGTTTCACAATATGCTGATGATCTGACTCTTGTTGCTACAGGAGGAGTCAGATGTTAACAATACATTTAGACACCTTTGCTCAGGCCACTTGGTCAACTGCAAATAGGACTAAACCCACAATGATGTGGTTAGGGAAATGGCAAACTCGCAAGATTCCCTTGGAGGTCTACACGTGTAGAAGGAATGTGTTAGGATTTTAGGGGTTGACTTCTATAGGAATGACTGTGCACATAAAAACTGGGAATCTAAGGTTATTAAAATAAAACAAAAATGTGCATTATGGTGTCAGAGGCACCCGATATTCATGAAGAGTTTGGTATCGAACATATCTTTTGCCAATGTGTACATATTTAGGAAGTGTTTTGAATCTTCTGACAAAATATGGCAGGGTATTAAACATGATTTTTTTACCAGTTTATTTGGAGTACAAAATATAAAGTTGTGGCTTTTAGATGCTGCATGATTCCTTCGCACTCAATGCCTTACCTAACGCAGAGAATTGGCATTGACAGGACCAGTGGGCACATGGCTTTGGTGAAAAGGTATACAGTGTTTCAAGAAAAGTCTTTGGAATGTAGTAAAAAAAAAAAAAATAAAAAAAAAAATAAAATACATTTTTAAAATTGCACCATGTGGTTTGTGAACAGATGATCTCGAGAAGGATTTTGCCAGTACACATTACAAAAGCGGTGTGGACCATGGCACAGGACATTGGATAAGGAGATTTCGGGTCCTACTTGTACTTTGGTGTAATGTTTGAATCGGCAGCAACCCTGGACTTTACATGTAATATGCTTCAAGTATGTTGCCAGATGGTGTCCTTCTCCCAATTTATAGTACAGCCTTTCTGGAAACGAGACTGGAAAGTCATTAGTTCATATGGTTTAAACCTGGATTGAGAACTCTGAAATTAGTCCTTTTATAAGAAAACATGCTACTGCAATTTAATTTATGAGAAGTGTGAGAGATGATGAATAGGTTTAGAATGGATGCAGACAGACAGACAGACAATGTAGAATTCAGCTGAAGAGGGATTTGGCTTTCCCAGACTGTTTGAGTCACCCTTCATTGGTTTTTCCATAGGACCCAATAAGGGATATTTACTCTATGATGGCATGCCCATGCAGTGTGGTAAATGCCGACGAGGTGGTCTTGTGGCAAGGTTTTGTGAAGTTCTAATTTGCCAGAATTAGAAAACTGCTGGCCATAAAGCTACTTGTTGCCCAAACCAGAGGTGATGTCACATTTGTGGCCTAATGGGACATTTGTATCATGCATGTCTGGAAAAACACAAACCACAGGAGGATGAAGATGCTGTGCTCTTTGCTGAAGCAGCAGAACAGTTCACGGCAGAAAAGCACACTGAGGTATTTGGAAAGTCTCCTTGTTGGGATTTGATGGCACAGAATGCCAAGGAGCCAGTACCCGAGGGGGGGATGCAGAGCCAAGAGGAGAAAATGGTGGACCCGCAACTGACACAGACTGCACAGGCATTTGAGGAGCTTGAAAACACACGTGGAGAATTTTCTTGAAGTAGAGACTGCCAGTGCTGCTGAACCCACGGTGGCCTCTGCACAGATGAAATCGGATGAGTCATGGGAGCATGCTCAACCAAGCAAACAGGAGAAAAAAGGCACAATGCTGAGGATTATCAGAAATTCACACAGGAGTCTGGTAGGAAAAGCCAAGCCACCCACAATCATTTTGCTTCCTTACAGGAGATGGAGGAAGATGAAGGAGCGGACATATCCAGCGGGACATCTGTGGAAACCAATATAACCTGAGGTACCAGACACCACGACGGCAACCTCTACAGATCTGTGGTTTAACCCATCTCCCGCTCCTTGTAAGGGATATGGGGAGGAACTGGTCAGAAGTCCCTTCAATGAACCCAGTGTTCAGTGACAAGGTGGGGGGGGGGGGGGGGGTTTGAGAGAGAGAGAGGACTTAAGATCCTCTTAATTAATCTGAACTATTAATGCAAGGGGTTTGAGGGGGATGCAAAAGAGTAAGTGGGATTTCCTTTGGTTAAGCACTATCACTGTTCATGTATGCTTTTTACGAGAGGTTAATCTCAAATCAGTGCGCATCAGAGGGTGTTTTCTAGTGGAGTGTGCATTTTGTTGTGTAGGACCGAGTGGATAGTAGGATATGCAACAATTGTGGTGCCAAGGAGAATGACAATAGTAGATTCAGAAAAGGACAGGAAAGCCTATTATTTTACAAATATGTCTGCACCTACCAACAAACAGCAGGCCACTCTTTTGGATGTGTTAGGACCTTGATTGGTGACTGACCAATTGGATTTCGATGTTGATACAGATAACGTGATAGACAAGATTACACAGGACCAAAGCTGCAACTCTTGCTGTGCAACTCTTTTTTAAAAGATGGCTTTTAGAGAGTGTCACACAGTCAGCTAAGGGATACACCTGGAATATCTCTATGGGTGAGAAGACCCATCTGGACTTTTGTGTCATACAGTCCCTGTAGTGAGTAGTGCCCACATGGTTTTCTGACCACTCTGTTGTCCTTGCACACTCCGTGTTCTTGAAGTGCAGTAGGGACAAGGCTTTTGGAAACTGAATGTTACTCTGCTGCAGGATGAGGCCTTAGAACAACACTACAGCAGGTCAGGCATCGGATGTGAATGAACAGTTGCTCAGAGTGGACGCAGGGTCGTAAAGATCGCATTCAGCTATTCTCCATTTATTATGGGAGGAGGAAAGCTCACAGAGAGCAAAGAGCTGTTAGGTGGCTACAGAAGTAGCTAGCATACAAATATAGTCTGTGTAATGCTGGCCGGGATTATGATGTGCAGGTGATGAAATCACTCAATACAACATTGGCAAGATTATGACAGAAAGGGGAAATTGATACTTTGTGAAAGAGAGCAGCAGTTAAAGAGCAGGACAAGGTCATGTCTTCAGCTTTCTTTCAGTGTGTAAAATACACAGCAAAAGAGGAAACTGAATCAAAAGCTTAGAACTTCTCAAGGAATCAAAACCATTGACAGAGAAAGGCCTGATAAAGCAATTTTGGATCTACTACAACTCAGGTTAATTCACAATGATTTTGAATTCAGTGGTAGCATTTTTCTACAAATTCATGGTACAGCTATGGGTAAAAAATGTACAACAACAAATTACCACTGTGGAAACACCCTGGAAATAACAAATATTAAAATATTAATCAGTCATTACAATACATATTAAATAAATGTAGTAATACACATTAATAATAAATATAAAAATAAACACAAGTCTCTGGTCAGTATAAATATTCAATAAAAAAAATAGGGAGGGCACTACCCTCGACTTTCTCGTATGCGGAGATATAGGAAAAGGTCATCAGAACCACTTCCAGTTGCGCAATATTTTTCAAATATCATATCTAATTGATAATATCAATACACAATCATTTATAGAGTTTGATTATAAATGGAGATATTAAAAACACTATTTTCACACTTAACATGATTGAAAACGGTGGTGAAATCCTTTCAAGATTACATATGTATTACATAGATTTCATGCAAAGCAAAAAGAGTTAGTCACCTAAACACATAAAAAGTGTTAGTATTATATTTGTTGCAATAAATTGCTATACGTAAAACTGAATTTAGCTACATTTAAATTATGACAATGATGGCCAAAAAAAAAAAAAAAAAAAAAAAGAAAAAAACGCAACAAATCGTAAAATTCAAATTTATTACCAGGAATACAAACGGGGATGTAACAGTTTATTGAGTACAGTTTTTAATATTGTTTACAAATTTATATTTCCATGATACAAAAAAATTTTATGGTGTTTAAATAAAATACTTCTGATTGAGTAGTTTTTCTCAAATTTCATATCTGTTTGCTTTTTATCATAAATATCTGTAATTATAACTATAGTTTACTTAAAAATTTGCAAAAGTATCCAGTTAAAGTACCACTTCCGGTTGCGAGCTTTTTCTCAAATTTAACATCTACTTATATTTCATCATTTCTAGTTTCCACACAAATTTGAATCATATTTTTATTAATAGCCATAGTTTACTCGAAAAAATTCAAAATGTGTTCAGGCAAACTACCACTTCCGGGTGCCGGAAGTGTCCCAAAAGTTGCCAGGATTCCTTATTTTTGATATAAAGCAGGTATACAAAATGTCATTAACCAAGGTCAAAGCTTATACGAGTTATCGTGTTTACACGCAGGACAGACATACAAACAGACACACAAACAGACAGACAATTTCAAAAATAATATTTTTGGACTCCGGAAAGTCAAAAACGTCAAGATTCAAAATCTTGGTCAAATTATTTCAGGATTCCTGTTCTCTCTCTATACCATGTATACGAGAGTAAAAATGACTCCAGTGGACATACCAAACATAATCCATCCATCCATTTTCCAACCCGCTGAATCCGAACACAGGGTCACGGGGACCAAACAAAAATAACCACCCAGTAGTCACACATCAAAGTAAATATTCAGTAAAAAATTAACCACGGTGGACATGTATTACAAAATGATAATAAATATAATCATAAGCACACAAGGCACAAATTAACTTTTACAGCCAAGAAAATAACTTTACATACAATCAAGCCAAACTTAAACCAGAATTCAACCCCAAACTGAGTGAAAGGACAGCCGGCAGCCATACCACATACAGTACACTTCAAAACAAGCCATCTGCCTGAAGCTAATCATGTTTGGGCCTGGTCAGTACTTGGATGGAAGACCATCGAGAAAAAAGCTTGGGTTGCTCCTGGAGAAGGTGTTGAGACCAATAATGGGCACTTACCCTGTGATCTGAATGTGGAGCCCAATGCTCAAATGCAGTGACAGGGATACTGTTCTGTAAACACGGCACCAGCCTACAGATGAGACATAAAACGGAGGTCCTGACTCTCTGTGGTCATAAAAGATCCCTGGGCATCCTTCATAAAAAGTAAGGTTTATCCCCAAGTCCAGGCTAAACTACCGACCATGGCGTAGTTATTCTGGCCTCCTAATCATCTCCTGTCTCTGTGTCTCTCTCTCTCACCCCTTCACCACCTAACAGCTAATGCGTGGTGAGTGTAAGGCACAAAAATGGCTGCTGCCACTAGGTCATCCAGATGGATGCTGCACATTAGAGGTGGCTGAAGTGGTTCTCCACTCACTAAAGCACTTTGATCAGTGAGAAAAGCATCATAAATATAAGGTATTTACAGCAAATCTTTGAAAACAAAAAAGGGTGAATATCTTTTCCTTGATATAACTACTTATTCTAAACTTTTGTTAGTTAGATCTTACCATATTTTTAAAATATTTTAAACAGATCCTCCGAGTAAGAATTTTTTTTCCTCTTTCAAACAGTATAAAACATCAGTTACCTGCACACCTATATTAGATAACTGGAAGAATCTGACCCTGAGCAAGATAAGTGTACGTACTAGTGATATAATGTAATCAATTACAATCAATTTGTCCTTCTCCACTTTAAGCCCATCTCGGGAGTACAGCAAACAGCTGTTAATGGGTCAGAAATAATTATGACACCAAGGCAGCTGTCTAAGACATTCAAAGATTTCTGTCCAGAATAATATTAATTTCGTGTACGGCCAAAACATGTGGCCCAGTGAGTCTGCAGCTAGATTGCAATGTTCACAGGTTAAATCTTGTCTTGGATACATGGTTGGACAATTTTAAACAAAATCCTTTCATCAAGCATATTTAAGTTAAACGATTAAATGCTTGTGCATATAAAACTAGAATGTATTCAATGCATGGATAGCTTAAGTTCCTTTTCTGGAATTACAACAAAAAAACATTTATTTATATAGTAAACATTCATACAAACAATGTAGCTCAAAGTGCTTTACAAGATGTCAAAAATTAAGATTAGGTAATAAAGTTAAAGAATAAGTAACAAAAAGGTAAGGACAGAAAAACAACTCCAGTTATGCTGGAGAAAAGAAAATCTGCAGGGGTTCCAAGGCCAAAAGTCCACCCAGCCCCCACTTGGCATTGTACCTAACAAAAATGTTCTTAATGCATTCCTCTTCTATGGACAGCCGAGACACCCGCTTCAATCTATCATCGCAAGTGGCTGCATGGTGCATTGATTAGGAGATGGTGGAGTAGATTGCTACCACAGAAGAACCGAAAGACAGTACAGAATAGTAGAGATTAGAAAAGATTGTAGACCCTGAAGAATATGATAATTCTATGCCCATATAGCCTATTAGGAATACAACTAAAATGTATCTACACAAAAACCACATTAAGATACTGGATTTTTAGCAGTTTTTTTTTAAAAATGTTCCAAAGTATTAGCCTGACAAATTTCTATTGGTAAAGTATTCCAGATTTTAGGTTCATAACAGCAAAAGGCCACATCACCACATCTTTTAAAGTCTGGCTCTTTGAATTATAAGCAGACCTCTATTTGAAGATCTAACATTACGTCTTGGGAGTGTAGGGGAACAGGCATTCCAAAATATAGGATGAAGCGAGATTATTTAAGGCTTTGCACTTCAGTAGTATTTTAAGGTCAGTTCTGAATGACATAATGACACTTAAACTTTTCTTTTTCTGCCTAAGATTTTGGCTGCTGCATTCTGCACTAATTGCAACTGATTGATGTCTTTCTTAGGTAGTCCTATTAAGGTGCATGACAGTATTCTAGTTGACTAAAAGTCTAAAGAATAAACTTTTTTCAGTGTCTTGTAAAGTTAAGAGGTCTAACTTTTGCTATATTTCTTAAGTAAAAAATGCAATCCTAGTAATCTGGGGCCTCATGTATAAACGGTGTGTACGCACAGAAATGTTGCGTATGAACGTTTCCACGCTCAAATCATGATGTATAAAACCTAAACTTGGCGTAAAGCCACATACATTTCCATGGTTACCTCATACCCTGGCATACGCAAGTTCTCCGCTCGGTTCTGCAGACTGGCGGCACCCAGCGTCAAAGCAGTGCTACTGTTCCTGTGTAGTTACCCTTTCTTAGATCCACATTCCTGATGCAGCTTTATAAATACACTGAAACCAACTGCATATTGTTTATTAGTGTAATGCATCTGATTGTAATTAACCTGTAACAATATAATGGTCCAGGGAATAGCCATAGTATTCCAAATACCATAACTGCTTTAGCGTTGTTACTCTCGCCGCACCTTTTTCTTCTTTCAGCTGCTCCCATTAAGGGTTGCCACAGCGGATCATCCATCCATCCATCCATCCATTGTCTCCCGCTTATCCGAGGTCGGGTCGCGGGGGCAGCAGCTTAAGCAGAGATGCCCAGACTTCCCTCTCCCCAGCCACTTCTTCTAGCTCTTCCGGGAGAATCCCAAGGCGTTCCCAGGCCAGTCGAGAGACATAGTCCCTCCAGCGTGTCCTGGGTCTTCCCCGGGGCCTCCTCCCGGTTGGACGTGCCCGGACCACCTCACCAGGGAGGTGTCCAGGAGGCATCCTGATCAGATGCCCGAGCCACCTCATCTGACTCCTCTCGATGCGGAGGAGCAGCGGCTCTACTCTGAGCCCCTCCCGGATGACTGAGCTTCTCACCCTATCTTTAAGGGAAAGCCCAGACACCCTGCGGAGGAAACTCATTTCAGCCGCTTGTATTCGCGATCTCGTTCTTTCGGTCACTACCCATAGCTCATGACCATAGGTGAGGGTAGGAACATAGATCGACTGGTAAATTGAGAGCTTCGCCTTGCGGCTCAGCTCCTTTTTCACCACGACAGACCGATGCAACGCCCGCATTACTGCGGATGCCGCACCGATCCGCCTGTCGATCTCACGCTCCATTCTTCCCTCACTCGTGAACAAGACCCCGAGATACTTGAACTCCTCCACTTGGGGCAGGATCTCGCTACCAACCCTGAGAGGGCACTCCACCCTTTTCCGGCTGAGGACCATGGTCTCGGATTTGGAGGTGCTGATTCTCATCCCAGCCGCTTCACACTCGGCTGCGAACCGATCCAGAGAGAGCTGAAGATCACGGCCTGATGAAGCAAACAGGACAACATCATCTGCAAAAAGCAGTGACTCAATCCTGAGCCCACCAAACCAGACCCCCTCAACACCCTGGCTGCGCCTAGAAATTCTGTCCATAAAAGTTATGAACAGAATCGGTGACAAAGGGCAGCCCTGGCGGAGTCCAACTCTCACTGGAAACGGGTTCGACTTACTGCCGGCAATGCGGACCAAGCTCTGGCACCGATCGTACAGGGACTGAACAGCCCTTATCAGGGGGGCCGGTACCCCATACTCTCGGAGTACCCCCCACAGGATTCCCCGAGGGACACGGTCGAATGCCTGTTCTAAGTCCACAAAACACATGTAGACTGGTTGGGCAAACTCCCATGCACCCTCCAGGACCCTGCTAAGGGTATAGAGCTGGTCCACTGTTCCGCGACCAGGACGAAAACCACACTGTTCCTCCTGAATCCGAGGCTCGACTATCCGACAGACCCTCCTCTCCAGGACCCCTGAATAGACTTTTCCAGGGAGGCTGAGGAGTGTGATCCCTCTGTAGTTGGAACACACCCTCCGATCCCCCTTCTTAAAGAGGGGGACCACCACCCCGGTCTGCCAATCCAGAGGCACTGTCCCTGATGTCCATGCGATGTTGCAGAGGCGTGTCAGCCAAGACAGTCCTACAACATCCAGAGTCTTGAGGAACTCCGGGCGTATCTCATCCACCCCCGGGGCCCTGCCACCAAGGAGTTTTTTGACCACCTCGGTGACCTCAGTCCCAGAGATGGGGGAGCCCACCTCTGAGTCCCCAGGCTCTGCTTCCTCATTGGAAGGCATGTTAATGAGATTGAGGAGGTCTTCGAAGTATTCCCCCCACCGACCCACAACGTCCCGAGTCGAGGTCAGCAGCGCACCATCCCCACCATATACAGTGTTGACACTGCACTGCTTCCCCTTCCTGAGACGCCGGATGGTGGACCAGAATCTCCTCGAAGCCGTCCGAAAGTCATTCTCCATGGCCTCCCCAAACTCCTCCGACGCCTGAGTTTTTGCCTCAGCAACCACCAAAGCCGCATTCCGCTTGGCCTGCCGGTACCTATCAGCTGCCTCCGGGGTCCAACAGGACAAAAGGGTCCTGTAGGACTCCTTCTTCAGCTTGACGGCATCCTTCACCGCCGGTGTCCACCAGCGGGTTCGGGGATTGCCGCCACGACAGGCACCGACCACCTTACGGCCACAGCTCCGGTCAGCTGCCTCAACAATAGAGGCACGGAACATGGCCCATTCGGACTCAATGTCCCCCACCTCCCTCGGGATGTGGTCGAAGTTCTGCCGGAGGTGGGAGTTGAAGCTACTTCTGACAGGGGGCTCTGCCAGACGTTCCCAGCAGACCCTCACAACACGTTTGGGCCTACCACGCCTGACCGGCATCCTCCCCCACCATCGAAGCCAACTCACCACCAGGTGGTGATCAGTTGACAGCTCCGCCCCTCTCTTCACCCGAGTGTCCAAGACATGTGGCCGCAAGTCCGACGACACGACCACAAAGTCGATCATCGAACTGAGGTCTAGGGTGTCCTGGTGCCAAGTGCACATATGAACACCCCTATGCTTGAACATGGTGTTCGTTATGGACAATCCGTGACGAGCACAGAAGTCCAATAACAAAACACCGCTCGGGTTCAGATCAGGGGGGCCGTTCCTCCCAATCACGCCCTTCCAGGTCTCACTGTCATTGCCCACGTGAGCATTGAAGTCTCCCAGCAGAACGAGGGAGTCCCCAGAAGGTATGCCCTCTAGCACCCCCTCCAGGGACTCCAAAAAGGGTGGGTACTCCGAACTGCTGTTCGGTGCATACGCACAAACAACAGTTAGGACCCGTCCCCCCACCCGAAGGCGAAGGGAGGCTACCCTCTCGTCCACCGGGGTAAACCCCAATGTACAGGCTCCAAGTTGGGGGGCAATAAGTATACCCACACCTGCTCGGCGCCTCTCACCGGGGGCAACTCCAGAGTGGTAGAGAGTCCAGCCCCTCTCAAGGAGATTTGTTCCAGAGTCCAAGCTGTGCGTCGAGGTGAGTCCGACTATATCTAGCCGGAACCTCTCAACTTCGCGCACTAGCTCAGGCTCCTTCCCCTTCAGAGAGGTGACATTCCACGTCCCAAGAGCCAGTTTCTGTAGCCGAGGATCGGACCGCCAAGGTCCCCGCCTTCGGCCACCACCCAACTCACACTGCACCCGACCTCCTTGGCCCCTCCCATAGGTGGTGAGCCCATGGGAAGGGGGACCCACGTTGCCTCTTCGGGCTGTGCCCGGCCGAGCCCCATGGGTGCAGGCCCGGCCACCAGGCGCTCGCCATCGAGCCCCACCTCCAGGCCTGGCTCCAGAGTGGGGCCCCGGTGACCCGCGTCCGGGCAAGGGAAAACGCCGTCCAAAATTGTTTTTCTTCATAGGAGGTTTGTTTAACCGCTCTTTGTCTCATCCCTCACCTAGGACCAGTTTGCCTTGGGTGGACCTACCAGGGGCATAAAGCCCCGGACAACAGAGCTCCTAGGATCATTGGGACACGCAAACCCCTCCACCACGATAAGGTGACGGTTAAAGGAGGGGTCATCTTTTTCCATATCTTTTTCCATATATATCATGCTAAAATACTCTCATGACAAACTCCTTCTGATTAAACAGTTTGTCCAGAGCAAATGGTCTGACTGCAACATCCTAAAGGACGCCAGTATTTTGCAGCGCCCGAAATATATACATCGCGGGTCAGGTCGCCGCCACCGCCGGGCTGCGAATAAAAAGACCACCGGCAGCATTTGCTCAGGAATACGCCGTCCTTCTCATTACCCTGGAAATAGAATTGTCGGTGTGCCAAATTTGCATTATGTGGAAATAAACCCTGATTGCGGCTCTGTGCAGAAAGAAGCCTCATTATGTAATGTTGCACTGTTTAACTCGAGGTCTCTTAATGGCAAAGCATTGGTGCTGTCAGAACTCATCACTGACACCAAACTTGATATTCTGTGTTTAACGGAGACTTGGCAAAAACCGAATGAATTTGCGTCTCTCACAGAGGCGACTCCAATTGGTTTCACTTTCCACTCAGAGCCTCGCAGCTCAAGACAAGGAGGCGGGCTGGCAGTAATTATCAGAGAAGACTTAAACATTAAAAGAATCCCAATTGACTGCCCATTGTCTTTTGAGTGCCTGGCTCTTAAACTAATAACGGAATCAGGTCCTGTCTCACTCATTGTTCTCTATCGTCCCCCAAAATACAATGCATCCTTCTTATCCGATCTGATTGAACTTTTGACCCACCTAAGCTCTTACTCTCAGAGAATTATGCTTCTTGGTGATTTCAACATCCATATTGACATTACTACATCTAAACTGAGAAATGAATTCCTGTCCGTACTGGACTGTTTTGACTTGACACAACATGTTGATTTTCCAACCCATTCTGGCGGTCATATATTGGACCTGATCTGCACTTCTGGACTATCTGTTGCCAACATTTACAGCACTGATTTGGGACTCTCTGACCATAAAGCAGTATTTTTCACTGTCTCATTACCTATCCCACCTCTTACCTGTAAACGACAAATTTCTTACAGAAACCTTAAAAATATCTGTCCCTCTATCCTTTCTGGATCCATTTCTGATCTTTTACTGTCTGCACCTATTCCACCAACACTAGATAGTCTTGTTGACCACTATAACTCAGCCCTTCACTCAGCATTAGATAAAACAGCTCCTTTAAAACATAAGGAGGTTTCCTTTAAGCGCTCAGCTCCTTGGTATAACTCAGAATTGCGATCTATGAAAGCAGCTGGCCGACGCCTTGAGAGAATGTCACGTAAGACTGGCCTCACCGTGCACATCCAGGCTTTCTCTGACCACCAAAGAGCTTACAGAGAAGCACTAACTTCTGCCAAGAACACCCATTATGGCAGAATAATAGAAAGTGGCCATGATAACCCAAGGGTTTTGTTCTGTGTAGTTAATAAACTACTCGAACCCGCATCTGGTCCAACTACCTCTTCTACTGAAGTCTGTGAGGAATTCCTCCACTTTTTCCGTAACAAAATTAAAGATCTAAATAATTCAACTAACATAAATATATCATCTGTTTATATCTCTCCCTGTTTTCCCACTCCATCCAGCTCCTTCTCTAAGTTCTCACCAGTCACCTCTGCGTTTGTTAATAACCTGCTTTGTAAGATGAGGCCGACTACTTGTGTACTGGACCCCATCCCCACCACACTACTTAAATCCTGCCTTCATGCCATAATCCCGACTGTTACAACAATAATAAACTCATCCCTTGACACTGGCTCCGTGCCACTCACTTTTAAAATTGCTTCTGTAACCCCAATGTTAAAAAAGTCTGGCCTTGATGCTGACAATCTTAACAATTTCCGGCCTATTTCCCACTTACCTTTCCTGTCAAAAGTTGTTGAGCGTGTTGTAGCTTCCCAACTCACCAATTACCTAACCTCTAATAATTTGATGGAACCCTTTCAGTCTGGATTCAGGGCGCGGCACAGCTGTGAAACTGCTCTGCTACGGGTAACCAATGATTTGCTTATGGCAGCAGACTCTGGACAAACTAGCATATTAATTCTGTTAGACCTCAGTGCAGCATTTGACACAGTCAGACATGACATCCTACTGTCCAGAATGGAGAACATGCTGGGTATCTCTGGCACTGCCCTCCAGTGGTTCAAGTCCTATCTGAGTGATAGGCAAGAGTTTGTTAGTCTTGGCAACAGCAGATCCAGCTCAGCGCCAGTCACACAAGGAGTCCCTCAGGGCTCTGTCCTCGGTCCTCTGCTTTTCTGTATTTACATGCTTCCCCTTGGCCATATTATCCGTAGTTATGGATTGGGTTATCATTTTTATGCAGATGATACCCAGCTCTACTTCAATGTTAAAAGTGGAACTTCATCAGAGCTTTCTCAGCTCACAACCTGCCTTAGTGAAATTAAAACCTGGATGGAGCAGAACTCTTTAAAATTAAATTGCAATAAAACTGAACTCCTGCAAATTGGGACTAAAATGCAACTTAATAAAATGAGCTCCTTCCCAGTCCATCTTGGCAGTGATCTCATCAGACCTGCCTCTACTGTAAAAAATCTTGGTGTCATTTTTGATTCCTCCCTCACTTATTCCACCCACATAAATCACATTAAGAAACTTTCTTACTTTCACCTCCGTAACATATCCCGTGTTCGCTCCTTCCTCTCCTTCTCTAATGCTGAGAAACTTGTCCATGCTTTTATCACATCCCGCATCGATTATTGTAATTCCCTACTGGCAGGTGCCCCTTCTAATCTTATATCACAGCTCCAGCTTATTCAAAACTCAGCTGCAAGAGTCCTTACTCGAACCAGCAGCAGCGAGCACATCACACCCATCCTGCTGCGTCTTCACTGGCTCCCTGTGTCCTACAGAATCGAATATAAAATCCTACTAATAACCTACAAAGCTTTAAATAACCTCGCACCAAACTACATCAGTGACCTCCTCCATCACTATGTGCCTGCCCGCCCACTAAGGTCCTCTGATTCTGGTAATCTTGTTGTGCCCCTCACTAATCTACACTCCATGGGTGACAGGGCCTTCAGCTGTATAGCGCCCAGACTCTGGAATGACCTACCAAAATTAATCAGGTCAGCTGACTCCATGAATTCCTTTAAAAAACAACTCAAAACTCATCTGTTCAGGAAGGCTTTTAGCTCTACTTGACTTTATTACCTTTCTCTCAGTTTACATCTCTGTCAAGATGCCAATGTAACCTGTATGTGTGTGTGCGAGACCATCAATTATGTTGTCTGTTTTTTTTTTCAGAATTTACTGTCTTAATCTTCTTTATTTATTTATCTGGTTTGTACAATGCTATATACTGTATATTCTGCCGTTCTTTATTATATTCTGTAAGTGCCTTGAGCATGGGAAAGGCGCTATATAAATAAATAAAATAAATAAATGTATTATTATATTACTCTCACTGCACTACTCGTATTTACATCACTGTATCCGAGTTTGGAATTATAGCAGCAGCTGTTCAGAAAGAGAATTATCGGTATACAGCTTCAAGCACATGCTGCCTTAGCCATTGCAAAACGATTCAGAGCCTATCCTGTACAGACCTCGCGGTTCAGAAACAGTTTCATCCCAAGAACTTCAAATGCACTCAGTCCATCAAGTGCTCCTTGTAGAACTGTGTACTTATAAGTACAATCACCTCACTGTAAACTTGCGATACAGTGATATTGCACAACCTGCGCCACTTTATAAAGCACGTATTTATATATGATGACGGCATCATTTTTAAGATGAAATGCACCAAAATAAGTTGATTATACAGATAACACTAACTTCATTTAAATAATCTATATTGTTAATTATCAAACATGTGAGGACACGGTGCCGCAGCGCTGGCTAGTTCACGGATTATTCTATACCTCGTGCTTTATTCTTGCTGGTGCGACACTGGCAGGATAGATTAAACACGTACTACGAATATTTCAATTATTCTATGTTCCTTAAACGTTTTGAAGAATCGTCGTTCCAAGCTTACAGATGGCTTAACGTCTATTACAGAGCTGATTGGGTATTTGGAGAAAGAAAAGCAAGGACAAGAAGAGGTTAGTATGTTTGAGACAGTACTGCTGCGATAAATTATTTCACTTAAGGTCACGCATGGCGCAGCTAGTGGCGTAGCTGGGGGGGAGGAGGGGGGCACCGAATTGATGTTCCCTATTGCATTTTGGCAAAGAGGAGGGGGCACAAAATCTTCAGTTGTCCCCGGGCGCTGAAAACCCTAGCTATGCCTCTGGGTGCAGCTAGCATCTTGCGTGAGACATGAACAAGCACTGCGCCACCGTGTTCCCATGTTTAATAACAAGCTTTCATTCCTATCATCATGAAAAAGATATCCCATATACATCTCATTATTTTAATTATTCAGAGAGCTGTAATATCACAAATATAATGGATTCTGTGTACTGTTGGTGAAAGGGAAAGCCCGTTTAAGAAGCAGGTAGCAATTCACACACACAGCACAAAGAAGATCAAATACAGAACAAAGCATTTAATGTGCTACTTTAAATTTACTAGTTTCTCAAGTCCCATCGTAACTAAACGATTTTAAGATGAAGTTTATGATGTTCTACTTTAATGGCAAAATAAACTACGTGTTTAAAGTGGAAATTGAGATTAAAGTTGACATTTCGTGCTTTTTTCCCCCCACTGTGTGCCTATTTTTTTTGTCTGTACCCTAATAAGCTTTCATATGACACTCAGACAGTGGGCTACGACTCACCTTTTCAAGGTGACATTGATAGGTGACTTTTTTTTTATTTTTTTTTTTTTTATTTTGGGCACTGTGCGACTTTGAACTTGAGCATTCGAGTTTCTCTGACACTCTGTCACTCGATCAACTTACTTTTGTTGTTTATACCACTGTTTAAACCAACAAATAATACATTCTTTCCCTCCACTTTGGTACTCGCCAAAATTCTTCTATTTTCCCCCCGTGCTTTTCCCCATTGTCGTCGTTTCACAATAGGCTGAGCTTAAGGGCTGTTTATATTGATTTGAATATTCAAAGAGGCGTAATTCTGGGAGGAGTTGGGGCGGGACAGCAGGCGTGTGCACGTAAGTTACTTTTCATGCTGATCGGGATTTATGTAGCGGAAGAATGTGGAAGTTTGCGTGCACTACAGATTCCTGCATCTGGATTTTTCTGTGTGTACGCACATTCCCGCTTTTGTGCTTACGCCATGTTATACTGCGAGTTCTATGCACGGCGTTACATATTAACCAGGGGCCTCATGTATGTTTTAAAGTTTAGGTCGGAGTCAATGATTACCCCTAAATTCTTTACCTCCATCTTGATTTTTAAACCTAAGGGATCAAGTTCGTTTCTGATACCCTTGCTATTTCCATGTTTACTAATCACTAAGATACCTGTTTTTTCCTTTTTTATTTTGAGAAAATTTCTACTCATTCAGTCAGAAATACTGCTAAGACACTGGATCAGAGAGCCAAGAAAGTCTGGGTCATCAGGTGCTATCGATAAATAAAGCTGTGTCTCATCTGCCTAGCTGTGGTAGCTCATTGTGTTTTGAGTTAATCTGACCTAATGGAAGCATGCAGGTTGAAAAAAGCAGCAGACCTAGAACAGATCCGTGTATTACCCAATATAAAATATCATGGGTCTACCAAGTACAATCGTCAAAACTAAAAAGATTTATCATCCTGTTAAATAAGACTGAAACCAACGTAAGATGCTGCCAGATAGACCCACCCATTGTCTTTAAAAGAATACTGTGGTTTATAAAGTCAAAAGCTGCACTCATTCTAAAAGAACAAAAACAGATATACGGCATCTGTTTGCATTAACCCAAAAATCATTTATTACTTTAACCGCTGCAGTTTCTGTACTATGATTAGTTCTAAAGTGACTGAACCTTACCAAGAACAGAATATTTATTCAAGTAATCATTGAGTTGCTTAGAATGTTACTTATGAAAGGCAAGTTAGAAATTGGTCTGAAGTTGTTGAAGACAGAAGTAGAGATTAATTTTTCTTGAGCAGGGGTTTAACAACTGCAGTTTTCAGACAGTTAGGGAAGACCCCTGTATCTAATGATGATTTCACTGTGTCAAGTACACTATCAACTAGTACATCAGAGACTTCTTTGAAAAAACCTGTAGGTACTGGTCAGGGATGCAGGTGGAGGGTATCAGATGAGAAATTCTACTGTTCAATTCAAGTGGATCTATTCCGATTTAAGTTGCATACTGGGGTTCAACAGGATTAACTTTTTGCAGATGTACTATAATATATTTTATGATTAAAAATAACAAAATCCTCAAGTTTCACTAGTAATTCTATTGAGTGAGCTGGGTTTAGAAAACTATCAATAGTTGAGAATAAAACTCTTGGATTACCAGCATTATGATTTATAATTTTAGAGAAATAGGACCACCTCTCAAAGTGAACTTCATTGTTATGTTCAGTTATTTTTGCCCTCTATTTTTCATAGCAGACTCTCAGTTTAGTTTTTCTCCATTTATGCTTAGCTCTCTGGTGTGGTCTCTTTAAATCAGACATTCTTTGGGGTTTTCCAAAGCATGACAGTGCTGGTGGATTTCTTAACAGTCTTTTCAGCGGCCATTATGTCCGCTGCAGCTCGAACCTTAGCGTTAAAGTTCTCAACATTACTGGTTACACTCAGCATTATTAACGTAATCACTATAATTTGACTGATTTTTTTCAAATATTAGCAAACACTGAAGTTGCAGATGTATCAAAATGTTTTTTTAACAAAACCCTTCTCATTAGGGCAGAGTGGTTTCTCCGAGTCTAGGAATCTGTACTGGTAATTAGAAGGTTGCTGGTTCATATCCCATAAATGCCAGAAGTGACTCCACTTCATTGGGCCCTTGTGCACGGCACTTAACCTGCAATTGCTCCGTCCCGAGTATGACGTTAACCTGCAAACCTGCTGGGAAAACATGGGGGTGGTGATTAGCACTGCAGCCACAATAAAAAAAAAAAAAAAACCTCACACTGTTCTATTCCATCTGAACTAGTGTAGTGCTGAGGTGTCACCCATTGCACGGCAGCACTTGGGTCCTAATCTGGCTTCCTGAGGTGGTTTGTCATGTGGTGGGTGCAGCAATATTTGTATCAGTGCATACTCCTAACCACTCTCCCTCTTCATTAGTTGTAGTCATCAGTTTTTTCTACATTAAATAACCAAAAAGGGTCCGACACACCAATATCCACCACCTGCCTCATGTCAACTATGACTCCTTTTGAAATCACTAAATACAGTGTGTGTCCTCCCATATGTGTGGACTGACTGACGTGCTGATAAGATCAAAATAGTGAAGTAAGTTTGTGAATTCTCTTGCTTTCGGTCACATTGGTTATCCACATGAAAACTGAAATCACCTACAAATAGAAACTTATCATAGATAATTATTACAGATACAAAGTTCGAGAATTCCTCAATAAAATGATGCATTACATTTTGTAGGGGGCGGCACGGTGGCGCAGTGGGTAGCGCTGCTGCCTCGCAGTTGGGAGATCTGGGGACCTGGGTTCAATTCCCGGGTCCTCCCTGCGTGGAGTTTGCATGTTCTCCCCGTGTCTGAGTGGGTTTCCTCCGGGCGCTCCGGTTTCCTCCCACAGTCCAAAGACATGCAGGTTAGGTGGATTGGCGATTCTAAATTGGCCCTAGTGTGTGCTTGGTGTGTGGGTGTGTTTGTGTGTGTCCTGTGGTGGGTTGGCACCCTGCCCAGGATTGTTTCCTGCCTTGTGCCCTGTGTTGGCTGGGATTGGCTCCAGCAGACCCCCGTGACCCTGTGTTCGGATTCGGCGGGTTGGAAAATGGATGGATGGATATTTTGTAGGTTTTTAAATGGTCAATACAAGAAACTGCGACACTCAAGACGCAAAAGTACCAAAACTGCCATCTTTAGTTTAATCGGCTCAAGTAAATACTTGCTAAAAACTGTCACCTTTTTTGCCGTGGTGAACTGAATGAGGAAAGCTGTAATTTGGAGAAGCTGCTTCAATTAACACGGCTGCACCATTAGAGCCGAGTCACGTTTCATTTAGTGTAAGAAAGTCGATTTTCCCACTGATCTCACTCTCTCACTGATAAAATTGTTAATGTAGAAGGTATTGCTTGTTAATGCTCTATTTAGTTAAGCCACATTTAAGGTTAACATCTGCGGAAAAGCAGAGCTGAATCAGAGTATTATGGCATCTTGAAATAATAATTAAGTTATTCGTGTTTATGCCGCTTTGCATGGATTTTTTATTTAATCTTTAATCAGTTTTTATAATTCTAATGCAAAGCATATCTATAGGTGAAATGCTAATTAAATTCTTTGCATTTATTCCACTTTGTTTGGGTTTTCATTTAGACTAGTTTGTTGGGAAAGGATCTTTTACTTTACAACCGTACCTTGAAATCTTTAAAAGAAAAGGGATTTGAAAATATTTAAATATTAAGCTGCTGTCTAAGTCTTCAAGAGTAATCAGTATTTCTTCTAAAATAGAAATGGGTAAGACCTGAGAAAATTAGGCAAGTTCCTTTTTAGCAAAGTTTCTATTTTTAAAATAATGGAAAAGCTATGCTAATAGGAAGTGAAATTTAAAGTGCAATTATTCATAAGATGCAAAGACATTATCTATATATAATCCTCAGTGTATTTTAATCCCGGACATTTTTCAAACATGAAATACTATGTAGGTTTGAGAACGCAGAAAAAGTTGATCATCATCATGTATAAGTGGAAAAGGCTTCTCTGCCTTATAGTGCTTTCTTCATTGGTTCCATATTCTGAGTGACTGATGGATAGTTAGATTACTAGTATATTAATGACAATTTGTATTTACTGGTGCACAAATACAGGGCATATAAAGTACAGCGAGATTTTACTTTTATTGTAGAGCAGATTTTTGTATATTCATCCATTTCCAGGTCTTTATAGCTTGTATATTTGCCACCCACTGGTCAAACTGAAAGTTATGTAGTACAATGTCCCCTTCTGGTTTAGGTCATTGTAGAGTCATCCATTGCATGTGTGGATGTTTCAAACTCCAAATAAATGAGGTTATGATTGAACCTAATTTCTTAAATTATTTGTTAAATGTAGATGGGGATACTATAAAACAGAAAAGGAAGCTTGGGAAGAATCTTCATCTTGACATTATTAATGATCTCTGCTAATATAAGCCAGAAGGTATACCATTTCTTCACATCTTGTACAATTTTTTCCATGCTGATATAAAGATTTTTTAACAAAATTGTTCTATTTACTTGTGATGTTGACCCCTAGGTATTTAAACTGATCTGCTAATATAAATGGGAAGGTATCCAAGTGTAATATCATGCTAGAAATTTTACTAAAAAAAATACTTATTCAAATTGTGACTCCGGATATCTTACAATTCTGCTCATACATTCAGAACTACTAGTACAGAAGTTGGTATGTCTGAGAGATATACATATACATAGTATCATAAATTTCCATATAGTGATATTTTTCCATTCAAGTCTTTCCCTGGTAAACCCCTTTATCTCTGGTGAATTTCGAAAGTGATTGGCCAATGGCTCAATGGCAAGCAGAAAAAAATAGTGGTGATGGGGGCATCCTTGTCAAGTACCACATTCTCGTTTTGAAGTAGTTTGAAATAATGCTGTTAATACAAGCAGAGGCTTCTGGACTGGTATTAAGAAGTTTTACCCATGCACGCATGTTTGTACAGATTTCGGTTGGGCCCAATGTGGTGGACAGGTAGTCCCATTCAACCATGTGAAATTCTTTTCCTTTGTCCAAAGATAAAATATCTGGGGTGTTAGATTTTATGGGTGAATATATTACATGACATAAATGATGATTAGAAGTCTACCTTTAAGAAATCTGTTTTGGTGTTGTGATATTACAGGAGAAAGCAGTTTCTCAGTTCAAGTTAGAACTTTGGAGCATATCTTAACATTATTCAGAAGTCAAATTGGTTTGTACAATATGAATTGTAATCAGTTATTTTTCTTTAAAATACTGCAATATTTGGCAAAAACTTTACTAGAATTTTGTTGGCTCTGTTTTCTATAAACATTGCTAAAAATAGAACTTTATCCAGTGGAATTTTTTTTTTTTTTTTTTTTTTAATAGCCATCAGGGTCTGGTACTTTCTCAATTTAATGTATTAATCACATCCAATAATTTTATGAGTGTCAGAGGTTTATCTAATTCCTCTTAGGTAAAAATATCTAGCTATAACATGTGTAATACATCAAAAACTCAGGTATTGCATCTACTTTAAAACTAAAGTAGAATATAAGGACTTACAGTGCTCTTTAAATGCATGGGTTGTATTTTTATGGTCAATGATTTTATCTTCATCGTTGTTGGTAACTTCTGTTATTACATTGCCAACTTCATTTTTTTAGAAGAAGCTAAGACCTTATTAGCATTCTCTCCATGCTCACAGTAATAATATAAGTTAAAAATGAGTTGCTTGGTTCATTTGTTGTCAAGAGGTTAAATTATGTTTGTAAAAAAAAAAAATAAAAAAAAAAAAAAAAAAAACATACCTCTTCCTATTAATTGGCTCATTTGGAGACCTGGCATATTCTTGATCTTTTTTGGTAATTTCACTGATTAAGTCAGACTCATTCTTGTTTCCTTTTAAAAAAGCCTTCAGAGCTTCCCCAAAATATTTCTGCAGAAACTTCTGAGGATGCATTTGTCTTTTTTTTTAAAAAAAAAAAAAATTCTTTATGGGTCTCATCACCTACAAAAATAAAATTAAATATTCCAGCTACAAAATAAGTTGTGGAGCATAATAATTTCAGTTCCATGATCAAAAAGACATGATTAGAGGTAACAATAGTATTGTACTTCCAAGATTTAACAAGCAGCAGTAAATTAGTATCCATATGAAATAATCAATTCTTAAGTGATTATTATATACTGTTGAAAAGAACAAATACCCTCTTAAGTTTGGATTTAAAAATCTCCATGGGTCTGGTAAGTTATGATTCATTACAAACCATGTGAATATTTTTGCAGTATTAGAGGTTATCACAACTATAGTTAAAGACCTATCCAGGTCTGGATTTAAAAACACAAAGTCTCCATTATAATTTGACGAGTGTCCATATTAGAAATAGATGTAAATACATTTTGAGTGAAATCTCTATCATCCACATTAGGTGTGTAGGTACTTATCAAAATTACTTAATATTTAAATAAAATTACCCAAATATTGTACTTCAGGATCAGATACTATGTCTGATACTACAAATGAGAATGTTTCATGTATTAAGATTCCCACACCACTAGTTTTCTTTGTATGAGTGAGTGAGAAATTTAGCCAATTCAATCTCTTTGCAACCAAGACGGGTCATTACTTTTTAAGTAAATCTCCTGTAAAAATAATAGCTTGGCATTTAAACCTGTCAGGTTAGAACATACTATTTTCACTTTAGATCGTAATTAAGACCTTTCATGTTACAGCTCACAAAGTACACTATTTTTTGGGGTTAAAAAAAGAAAGTAATGTGCTCTTTCTACCCCCCCTCTGCTAATATGCCTCCCCAGAGGAGGCCTAACCACACTTTACAAAGTTCCAGTCCTCTGACATGCCTAGAGGCAGAACACATCTAAACCAAAACAAACCCCCCAGCAGTAATGAAATTTGAAAATGATTACATTTCAAGAAAATCTGTAGTATTACTTGGAGTAGAAGGGCCCGTTAGGGAAGAGGGAGAATTTATTTGTTGAGATGAATAGAAGCGCGAGGCAGCTAAAGGGAGGGGAAAAAAAAAAGAAAGAAAGATGGAGGTTGCGGAGTGAGGAAGTAAGCAGGAAGCAGCGTGAAAAGAACCAGTGTGAGCAAGCAAGTGCATGCTCACAGGTAGGCAGCTGGACAGTGAGCCCAAGCAGGGGTATTTGGCCGACACTCGGTGGGGGAGAAGGAAGCGGTCGCTCTAGCTGAGCAATCAAGGAGCTGGAGTGACTGGAAGGACGGCTGGCCACGTAAGGCTGAGAAAGCAGCGGGAGTCGTGAGGCTTGGGTAGTGAATTCCCTGACGTGGGTGTCCTGGTCGCCAGGGAAGACCAGTCTCGGCCTGGAGAGTGCGCGACCGAAGCCAGGGATCAGGAGGCCTCCAGACCAGAAGAAAGAAGAGCTGCAGGTAGAGTGGCTCCCCTTTTGCGAAGCCTGGATAGGGAGAAGCAGGGGGGCCACCCGTTAAAGAATGCAACGGGCTTGTTTTTAAAGAGACTGCTTCCAGCACTGTTTTAACCTCCTATTTAATGAAGACTTTTTTCTATTGGATTTTAACTTCCACTTCACTTCTTTTTATGGGATTATTTATTGAAGGATTCTGAAAGCGCTGCACTTTAAATTTGGACTTTGTTTTTGATTGTTGTTTTATTGATTTTCATAAAAGCACTTGGCACTTTTTGCACCATCCCCTTGCTCCATTGTAGTGCCTCACTGTCGTGCTCATCTGTAACATTATTGACTATGATGGGTTTAAGGGCCCCCGGAAACGAGATGGGAGCATGCAGCAAACCTGCATCGTCACAGACTACCTCAAAACTAATCTCCTCTCCACCCAGTTCCTCCTCACTTCCTTCATGCCAGAACTCAACTCACGTATGGGTAGTTTTCTTGGTTGTTGGTTAGTTTTAGTATAAAATTAACGATTTTTCAAGTGTTCATTTTTTCCCCTGTGCTTAAAGCTCAAAAAAAAAAAAAAACTGTTTACAGCGAGCAGTTCTTAAGGGTGTAGCGTGAATTCTTGCAATGTTAGTTTTCTCTGTTCGAGTTTCTCAGTTTTATTCAATGTTTTTTTATTTAGTTTACTATTACACTGTGCATTCTATGGTATAATTATTTTTGTGCTTAAATATTTAAAAATATATATATTTACATACAATTAATCTGTTCCGGACATACAAACTATTTACATATAATCCTATGGGGGGGAAATTACTTCGGGTCACGATCAAATCGGGTTGCGTCCAGAGTTTTGGAGTGAATTATGGTCATGACTTGAGGTTCCACTGTATCTGGGAAATGTTCTAAAATTGGAAAAGGACAATGCAGAGAAAAACAAGAAGCAGCAATTAAAGGAGTAACTTTTGGGAAGATCTAGAAATACTAGAAAAAGAAGAAGAGAAAGAATTTTGTTGTGAAGAAGGCAATTAGTTTTTTTGAATATATACTGCATGGAATTTAAATTCTCTTTGACATTTTAACCTGTTGTCACAAATGTATTTGGTGTAGTTGTTGAGTTAGTGGTTTGCAGTCCAGATTTTTAGAAAGCAAAGGTATATTTATTTAAAGTTCCTGAATTGAACCTGTAAATAAAGAATTAAGTACTGAAATGGAGTATTGTGAGACGTTTGACTAGGATCTGACTTTTGCAAAATTGTCCTTCCAATTTGATTTGATTCTATGGTCAGTAAGTTAATTTACAAGATTATAAAATTAAGGTATAACTAATACAAGATTTGTAAATTACTGTGAAGGCAATTCTGAATGTTGGTTTTAAATTTGAGAGTTTCATTTGGAGAAGTTGGTTTAATAAAAGTTAATTCATTTAAAATAATGTTTAAACATATTGGAAGAAATCAAATTTAATTTGAGAGCTTTATAAATTTCCAAAAGACACATAGCTTGTAACAATTTGAAATTCTCTTTGTCCCATCTAATATTACTATGCAAAGGCTACTGTTGAGTAGAAGGGCCTTGTGAGTAAAGTCAAATCCCATTCTCAAGTGAATGTAAAACAGATTTGTTGGGAGTTAAAACCTTAAAACATAATATTAAATAGACAAAATTCTTAATTTATACAAAAAGCTTTAACTAATAAATTAAAAAGATACTGTTAAATATTCAACTCAACAAAAAAAATGTTAAATTTAATGACTCTAGAAAAAAATTTTTTGCTTAACAAAAAGTGGTTTGTTTCATGTTTAAATTAATACTTCTTTAATCGGCCAAGGGAAACAGTGGTGTTTCCAAAGCCTATTTTGTTTTATTTTCAATCAATAGAAAGTGCTAAAGTTTTTTTAAGTGCTATAATGCTAATAAAAATTTTCCAAAAGGTTAATGATAATTCATCAAAAAAGAAAAAGAGACCCCAATAGAAGTTCCCAACAATAAAATGAATAAAACTATTCACAAAAAACAAACTGTGCTTATAAAAATATGCCAGATGTAAAAAGAAAATATGCTTACAAGGGCCCTTATAAATTCATTTTAGAAAAGTAGAAGTATTGTAATAAGTATTTAATGTTTGCGTGCGTGCGTTCATTTGTTTGTGCTTGTGTTTGTCAGAAAAAAGAAAAAAAAAAAAAAAATTTTATTTCTATTGCCGACCAAGCCTGTGAATGTTCATCTATTTGTGTCCATGTCCAGGTTTTTATAGCTCGTTTATTTGCTGCCCATTAATAAAACTGAAAGTTAGGTTGAGCCACGCCACCTTCTGCCTTAGGTCTTTGTAGGGTTGCTCTTTGGATACATGAATGTTTTAGTTACAGGGCCCCTAAACTGTGGAATGGTCTGCCTGCTACTATAAGAGATGCCCCTTCGGTCTCAGCTTTTAAATCCCGGCTGAAGACTCACTACTTCAGTTTAGCATATCCTGACTAGAGCTGCTGATTAACTGTACAGACTGCATCTCTGTTGTTAGTCATTAGCACTTAAACATAAGTAACATGACAGTTAAAATTGTATACTAACCCTCACTTATTCTGTTTTTCTTCTCGGTACTCAAATGTGGCACTTGGTGCCACGGCCCACCTGCCAAGTTGTTTTGCCTGCCTAAGGAAAAGTCATCCCAGATGGAGGATCGCAGGAATCGTGGGAGAGAGGGGTCCTTTCATCGGATTGGCTGGCCCAGCACTGTTTCAGCTGTGGAATGGCCAAATGGGGGAGGCAGCTTGAAGGATGAGGTCTCCAGGACTCTATACAAATACAAATCTTATTATGGGATATATCATCTACTGTTAAATTCTGCTCTGTACTTCTAAAATTTATATATTTTTTTTTTTATTTCTTACTATATTGAGAAATTGTTCTGTGTACTGTACTGTATTGTATTGACCCCCTTCTTTTGACACCCACTGCACGCCCAATCTACCTGGAAAGGGGTCTCTCTCTGAACTGCCTTTCCCAAGGTTTCTTCCATTTTTCCCTACTAGGTTTTTTTGGGAGTTTTTCCTTGTCTTCTTAGAGAGTCAAGGCTGGGGGGCTGTCAAGAGGCAGGGCCTGTTAAAGCCCATTGCGGCACTTCCTGTGTGATTTTGGGCTATACAAAAATAAACTGTATTGTAACTGTATTTTAGCTCCAAGATCAAAGAGACATTGTCGGAAATAACAATAGTGTCGTACTTGTTATCTACGAAGAAATAATTCTTGAGTAACAGTGATGCACAGGTGAGTAGAAGGAATATGCTTGAGTTTGGGTTTAGGAATCTCCAGGGGGGTATTTTTCGTACGTGGATTACTCGTTTAGCCAGATGTAATTGTTGACAATTTGGCCTGATCCTGGAGCTGTTGGTTTTTCGAAACTCTTGCTGGAAGTGTTGTCATAGCAACACATCCTAATCCTAAAACCTGCTCAGAACAGGTTTGTTCTATGTAAATAAGGATTAGCTCACACACTTAATCAGTGTCCATGCGTGGAATTTATTCAGTCATGGCTTCGCCGTTGATGAATGAGCGACCAATTGATATTGGTGTGCAAATTATACGAAGAGAATGTCATATAGAGAGGGTTTTGCGCGATCAGCAAGATCCTTTATTGCTCCCGGAGGTAATTCTTTTCGATAGACACCGCTTTAGCCGAGGGGGAATATTGTACCTCAAAAATTTATTAGGACCTTATATTCGAAGTCAAACTCGGCGAAGTCGGGCTCTTACAACCACAGAGACAGTATGCATTGCTTTGAGGTTTTTTGCAAGTGGCACTTTTTTATACACTGTAGACAATGCGGAAAATCTTACTAAAAGTGCAGTTTGCCAGGCAATTCGTAAAGTCTATTTGGCTCTGAAATATTTCCTTCAGGTTTTAATAGTGTTTCCTGGACACCTGCGTGTGCAGACAATAAAAGAGGCGTTTCATGCCATTGCAGGTAGGTAATACACTGGTAAAAACACCCACAGTTCCATTAAGAATGTCACAATCAGCCTAACATTCTCATTACCCAGGATTTCCAAATGTGATTGGGGCACATGGGACCGATCACGGTGGAGTTTGATCAAACATTATTTGGAAAATGTACCTCTCCTCCTGATGAATAATCAGACACAGTGTCTTCATCAAATATTTGACCTTTGTCAATATCTCGTTGGTCAGACACAGGTTCTAGGGATATGACATTCCCTGCAACTGACCCAACAAAAAAGGGGGCTATACAGAACATACCTATGGCATACATTGAGGACAAATATATGCAATGACCATCCTTTACCTGAAATGAAGTTACCACTGCATCCTGCCACTGGTTCTGAGGAGGAGCTTCCCCCTGGAATGCCCTCAGAAACAGGGCGATGGGCATTTTGCTGGAGAGCCAACTCTTCTGCAGGGGTTAGGTCTGGACCGCGTAGACCTCCACTTGTTTTTTGCTTGTCTGCCTTCTTATTAGCCTTAAAATTAATGTTCTTTACATTATATATGATTCTTTATGTCAACAATTCTTTAAATAGTTATATAACAATATTTACCAGTTTGAAGTATATTCTTGTACTTCACTTTAACCTGTTCCCGTGTTCTCCTTGTGCTCACGTTTGATCTGGAATTATGACATATTAAATAATAATTAATCTGACACATAGGAAATGAAACGCTGCTTTCAGTAAGTACAATACACACGCGTTTAAATTGTCGGCCACTTTTTGCCAGCCGTCTTTTCTGGTCTGGGCTGCTTTTGCAGTGTTACCCGTTGTGCATATTAAATCTTGAAATTCTTCATGTCCTTCGAATAAAAGGTCTTGCTCCACTTGTGTGAAAAAAAAAATGCTCCCGTTCTTTCGTCATTTTGTTACAGCCTATCAAAGACTTGCTGATCATGTTTTCTAGACTCAATATATATTTGCTTTTCAATCACCGCAGGCACGCGCATTCATCTCGGATAATTAGATCCAGCTAGACTAATCTACTACACAGCTGCGTTTGAAAAACCGACCTATCCCGGATGAGTGTCACCGGCATTGACTTATCCAAGATGAGGCACCTGATCTCGGATGATTTAAGTGACGGCTGCACAACTTGAGCCACAACATGAGCGTGTATTTACATATGATGACGATGTCATTTTTATGATGAAATGCAGCAAAATATGTTCGTTATATTATACAGATAAAACTTTAACTTCATTTAAATAATCAATATTGTTAACAATTAAACATGTGAGGACACGGTGCCGCAGCGCTAGCAAGGAGCTGGCACTCTGTTCACGGATTGTTCCTGCCTCACGCTGTATTCTTGCTGGGGCTGGCGCGACACTGGAAGGATATACAGATAGCATAATTAATTATGGACTATGAAGATATTTCAGTGTTCCTTAAAATTTTTGAAGAATCGCCGTTCTAAGCTTACAGATGGCTTAACATCTATTACAGAGCTGATTGTATGACGATTGGGTATTTGGAGAACAAAAAGTAAGGATAGGAATTGGGGGGTTTGAACGTTTGAAAGAGACAGTACTACTGTAATAAATTATTTCATCGAAGGTCGCACACGACGCAGCAAGCATCTCATGTGAGTCATGAACAATCACTGCTCCACTGTCTTCCCTTGTTTAATAACATGCTTTTAGGGCAAATTTTTTTTTGTTTCTTTTCTCCCAGGGCTGAATATTTTTCCAAAAACTAACTTTTTTAATAAAGAACACAAAACAATAGTTTAACATATCAAATCAACAAAAAATATTTGTTTTTAACAAATGTTACTGTCTTGCATGCTGTATGAGCCTGCATACTATATGATTTCACATACATATCACATACATGTTACACAGCAAAATCCTGCAAAGTATGATATCGCTCAAAGCAGCCAAATACATGCATTGCCACATTGCACTGCTTACAATATGAGTTGCACTGGTGCCTCCTTTTCAATTGTCTGTTGCTGCACTTTCTCACATATATTGTTAGTGTGTACTGTAGAGAGACAAGTCGCCCATTTGATATCGTGCCATGCCACTGCCACCAAGTTTTCTGCCCGCATGAAAACCGGATTGTCACCTCTTTTCATCTTCAGCCTGTCTGGCTTCAACTGTGAAGCCATGCGTCTCCTGTTCACCCTCACTGTGCCACAAGCTCCAATTCCTCTGCTCTGTAGCTCCATGAAAAATTCGGGTGATGTATAAAAATTGTCCATGTACACAACATGACTCAAATATTCATAGCCCTGAAGCAGCTCCAGCACATCCTGACTTGTCAAGGGACAGTTCTCTCTTTGAAAGAAATACTTTCCTGTATATGTGATTATTTTCAGGAAGAAACCAGTGTTTGCTTTTGCCAGAACAAAATCCTTTATGCCATACTTTGCGGACTTGTCTGGCATACAGTATATTGGCAGGAAAAAATGCGGCCCTTGTATTTTATCATAGATTCATTCACAGACAAATCATGGCCAGGCTGATAAAATAGTTTATATGTTGGTTCCACAATGTCAAGCAGGGGCTGACCTTTATACATGGGGTTATAGCCTGGCTCACCCCTTGGGATTTGCTTCTGGTTATCACAGAAGTGAATAAAACTTTGCAGTGGCACGTACCTATCGCACGGCATACCCTGTCCAAAGCCACCTGGGGACAAAACACATTTGGACCAATGCTCCCTGAAGTTATATCGCCAGTCTAGTCCCATCTCTATTTGTAATGCCACAAAGCCCTTCATCTCATCTTTTGTTGTGGGTTTCCACTTGGAAAAACGAGAATGCGGTGTAAGCGCAGCCCGTGATTCAAAAAATTGCTCTGCATACCTGTTTGTCTCGTCTGACAGTAGCTGAAAGGCAACCTCAGGAAAGTACAGCCTGAAGTAGTCCAGCAGCTGGTAATCTGTCGTGTCCAACAGCAAGTCATGCTGTCTTGTGAAGTCTGGTAGCCAGTTTGGCTCCCACAGATCAATGTCTGGGTATTCCTCCCACACGAACCTTGCCGTAGGTAAATCAGCTGCGTGAATGCGCTGAGCTGGGAGTCAATCAGCTGGGGCAGCATCGGCTGGTGTCCGATCAGCTGATGATAGTTCCTCACTCTCTTGCTCAATCTCCTGATCACTGTCAACAAAATCAGATTCTGAAAAATCACAGTCCGACTCACAGATAATGCACAAAACATCATCTGCTGAGTATTTACGTTTCTGCACTCGCTTCGCTCCCTCATGAGATGTTGATGCCATCTTTCTTTTGTTTACATTTGTTTACATTTCATAACTCACACACACGCAAGGATTAGATGCAGAGTCGATGAGTCTAACATTCCTCCAAGCAGAGGGGGAAAGCCTGTGCTGTAACAGTTTTGTCGCCATTAACAGCTGATTGTCGCTCTCTACCCATGGATGTCGACATGCCCCCTCAACCCCTCCTGTCGACAAAGACAACATCCGCCCTAAAAAAGTTAATTCCTATTACCATGAAAATATCAAGTGTACATCTCAGTATTTAAATTATTCAGAGATCTGTAATATCATGAATGTAATGGATTCTGTGTCCTGTTGGAGGAAGAGAAAGCATGTTTAAGAAGCATGTAGTGATTCACATACATAGAGCACATAGAAGAACAAATACAAAACACAGCGTTTAATGTGCTACTTTAGTTATGATGGGATTTGAGAAACTAGTAAATTAAATGATTTTAAGATGAAGTTTATGATGTTCTACTTTAATGACAAAATAAACTACGTGATTAAAGTAGAAATTTCGAGATTAAAGATAGATAGATAGATAGATAGATAGATAGATAGATAGATAGATAGATAGATAGATAGATAGATACTTTATTAATCCCAAGGGGAAATTCACAGTGATAGGAGTGATCAATAAAAAAGAGAAAAATAAAAGTAGAAAAATAAAGTCATACACGGAGCTGCTGAAAAGGCTGCCACTCTCGGCGGCGCCTGAGTCATCAACATAAAGTTGACATTTCATGCTTTTTTCCCACTGTGTCCCTATTTTTTTTTTCTTTTCTCTGTACCCTAATAAACTTTCATATGACACTCAGACGGTGGACTACAACTCGCCTTTTCACTGCGACTTTGATATATGACAACTTCTTTTTTATTTCGGGCACTGTGCAACTTTGTGAACTTGAGCTTTTGAGTTTCTCCGACACTCTGTGTCACTCGATCAACTACCTTTTGTTGTTTATACCACTGGTTTTTGTTGTTTATACCACTGTTTATAAGGTATGTTTTTCCTTGCCTCCACTTGGTATTCTCTGAAATTCTTCTATTTCCCTGAGCTGAGCTTAAGGGCTATTTATATTGATTTGCATATTCAAAGAAGCGAAATTCTGAGAGGAGCTTGGGAAGTGGCAGCAGGCGTGTGCACGTGCATTACTTTTCACGCTGACCGGGATTTATGGAGCGGAAGAACATGGAAGTTGGCGAACGCACAGATTTATGCAATCTGGATTTTTTTGTGCGTACAAACATTTCCGCTTTTGTCCATACACCATATTTTAGTGTGAATTCTACGCATGGCGTTATGCATGAGGCCCCAGGTGTTGAAATTTAGGTCAGCGATCCTTAACTAATTTATACCAGGATAATCAAATGAAGTCCCAAGCAGTCAATCATTTATTTATTATTACATTTTGAATAAAAGGTATATTTATATAAAAAAGGAAGTTAAAAAAATCCTTTCTTAATCTAAGTCAGTAAAAAATTAGAAAATCATTATTTCACCTATTTTTCTAAAAAACAAATTCCATTATTACTGAAAAAGGATTAAATTAAAAAGTTAATCTAATAATTTATAAACCCTATAAAATTGTAATGATGGAAACATTTATCATTTTATTTTTACTATGTTTCCCTATTAAACCAACATTATTGTCATCTTTTGGGTGTAAGACAGTAACTCTCATGTCACAATATGGTCTCCAGAACAGATTTGTTTGTACTTTTACAACTTTGCATACAATATTTGCCTTCAATAAAAACACAGCAAGAACACACAGTAAATTTAAGCATAGAGTAAGTAAAAAAAAAACACATACTGTATTTCTCCCTTTACACATACTGTACTTCTCCCTTCACTTAGTACAGTAATTTAGAACATTATAAATTCTTTATTAAAATTGTCAAATTATCCCTCACTGTGTAATATCCATAATTACACCATTTTCTTAAGTCCAATTACTGTTTTCCATCTTTCTTTAGCTGACTGAAAAGGTAATACCTTTTTACGTCCCTCTTAATTTACTTAACTAAACAAACTTTATGTGATGGATTGTCTCTCTTTCGGTTTTTACTGATCCAAAATGTATTATTTTTTTGAAATCCCATAAAGTGATTTTTACCAAATTAATCAAACCATATTGTAATGAAAGCATTCCTTGGTAAATGATCTAAACCTCTTGCCTTGAGCACCATTTCTTACGGCCATCCAGCACAACCCAAAGATTCCACCTCCACCAACAACCCACCCCAAACCCCCTTGCAAAATAACAAGACCAAAAGACATGTTCATGTGCTTCAGTTTCCCCACAGGAGTCCCAAGGACATATTTCTGTTTTTGACAGGCCACGTCTGTGCAATCTGTCCCAAAATGAGAGTCGTCACCACAAGTGTAATCAATTTAAGTTTTGTAAAGAATGATCCAAACTATTTGGTTGATTTTTTTCCATGGTTCTATCATGGGTAAACAATATCTGGGATCCAAATATGCATTAGTTTGTGTCATGACTTCATACAGTTTTCTGTGGTCAGTGGAGATGTAAGTGTGGTTCTGCAATTTATGTTTCTCTTTATTAGTACTGCATTTTCATACCACTCTAGTTTAATACAGTGGAACCTCGGTTCACGACCATAATTCATTCCAAAACTCTGGTCGTAAACCGATTTGGTCGTGAACCGAAGCAATTTCCCCCATAGAATTGTATGTAAATACAATTAATCCGTTTCAGACCATACAAACTGTATGTAAATATATATATTTTTTAAGTTTCTAAGCACAAATATAGTTAATAATACCATAGAATGCACAGCGTAATAATAAACTAAATGTAAAAACATTGAATAACACTGAGAAAAACTTGAACAACAGAGAAAACTAACACTGCAATAGTTCGCGCTATAGCGCTACCAACTGCTGGCTAAAAACACTTTTTTTTTAATGACTTTTAAGCACAGGGAAAAAAAATGAACATTTGAAAAAATCCATAATTTAATAAACCAGCAAGAAAAGTAACATTGCAACAATGCACGCTATGAACCTAACGCTGTAAACAGAAGTAAAAACAAAATCAAGCCCAGTGCATTCGCGCTGTCTGTGTGTGTGCGTCTATCTCTCGCTTGCGCTGCCTGTGTGTGTGCGTCTGTCTCTCTCTGGCGCTGCCTGTGTGTGTGCGCGACTCCCTCTCTCTTGCGCTGCCTGTGTGTGTGCATCTGTCTCTCTCTCGTGCTAACTCTGTGTGTGTGTCGCGCGCTCTCTCGCTCTCTCTCTTGCTCGCTGCACAGGAAATGCACAGGGAGAGACTGAAAGGGAAACTGGCTTGTTCGTATACCGAGTGTGTGGTCGTGAACCGAGACAAAAGTTTGGTGAACTTTTTGGTCATAAACCGATTTGTACGTGTACTGAGACGTTTGTGAACCGAGGTTCCACTGTACCTGGTTTTTGGGCCTTGTTTGACTAAACTACCAAACATCACATGTAAAAGAAAACCAGACAACTGTAAAATAGTGACATTTATTTTGTAGTGGTAATTTCAGATCTCTGCAAACGAGACTTTGAGGGTTGGTTTTGATTTTTTTTGAGAAACTATATTATTTGGAGAAGCTGGTTTAATAAAGTTACTTAATTTTTGAGAATGTTTTTTAATTTGAGAGCTTTATAAACTATTTCCAAATGACGCATAGCTTGTAATAATTTGAAATACCCTTAGCTCCATCAGGGATTATTATGCAAGGGTTGCTTTTGAGTAGAAGGGTCTTGTGAATAAGGTCCAATCCCATTTTCTTAAAAAAACGAGTTGGAAGTTGGAACCTTAAACATAATAAAGAACAAATAAACTTTTAATATAAATTAAGAATTTGAAGTAGTAAACTCAAAAAAATATTGTTAATAGAAATATTCAAACCCTAAAGTAAAAAATAAATACCGTATATACTCGCAGATAAGTTCTCCCACGGATAAGTCAGGACTTGATTTTATCATATAATTTCTGGTATTTTATAATGTCGGCTGTAAGTCGAATGCGGAAAACTCACACTATTGGTCCAAGAGATTATGATATGCTAACGCTCACCTGAGAGAGTAGCCACGGAGCACACTGTCTTGTTTTTGTATGTGGTTGCGGCAATGCACTCTTATCAGTGTATGCTCCTAACCTCTCTCTCTCTCACACTCTTTCTATAGCACCTACATGAACACACGGTAATACCCAAACTATTTCGAAGCAACGTTTGCACTGATTTGTGTTTTTTGTATCTCACACCCTCATACACCTTTATCATAAGAGCATCCCGTCTCTACGACGGAGCATTTGATCAGAAAAAAATATGAAGCTGGTTTTAATTTAAATGTCGTTGAAGTAGTGAGAGAAATTAGTAACTGCACTGCTGCAATGCCTCTGAGAAACTGATGTGAGATTGGAGGAGGCAAGAAGATGTAAAAAAAAAAATGTGTCACAAGTCGTGGTCTGATTTTATGATCGATTTTTTGGGTTTCAAGACCCAATTTATACGTGAGTATATACAGTATATGTATTAAAGGAATAAAAAAAATGAAACAATTGTTTTTCCAAAGTATATTTTTGTTTAATTTTCCATCAGTAGAAAGTTCTAAATTTTTTTTATGTGCTATAATGTTAATAAAACTTTTTTCTAAAACCGTACAGTAAAAGGTTAGTAATACTTCATCAAAAAGAAAGAAAACTCCCAACCCCCCCACCATCAAACAAGGGAAAAAAAATCTCCAATAGAAAATCCCAGAAATAATATAATTGAAAAAAGAAAAACTTCTCCTAACACTTTGGTTGTCCACCTTCCTCAGTGTAACATATTTTCCAAGATAGATCATTTATTTATTGTTATATTTTGAATAAAATGTATTATATTTATAAAAAATGGAAGTTAAAAAATCCTTTATTAATCTAAGCCAATTAAAAATGAGAAAATCTCTATTTTACCTGTTTTTCTAAAATGGATTCAATTGGTACTGAAAAAGGTGTTTAAATAAATTAATCATTTATAAACCCTACATAATTCTAATAATAGAAAAATTGATGCTAGTATTTTACAATGTTCCCCTATTAGACTAAATTTAATTATTTAAAAATAAATTACTCCATCATTAAAATCAGATTCTTTATTATAATTAAAACCAGTTAAGGGACTGGGCACTGGCTGGGTTAGGTTAGATACTAAATTTTAAACTGGTTAAATATTATCCATAAATCTAATATAAATTTAAATCTAAATAAATAAATCAGCTAAGAGTTAAATATTTCTAAACAACAATCTATACGTTTGTTAAATTAATCCTTCAAAAAATTATTTGTCATTTAGGCCCATGGGATAAAACGTATTCAGTGCCTAGTCCACTTTTTTCTCTGCCCTCGATTATGATTAAGTTTCTTTTCATACACCTAGCCCGATTCCAGCCAACACTTGTTTGTTTTTATACTGGTTTTACAACTTTTTTAATATAAACTATTTAAAAAACATTTAAAAAAAAAGTGTTGAAAAATGACTTCCTGTTTGATGGGTGGGGTCTAAAAACAGCATTTGCAACGGAAGCTTTTATTGCCCATCTCTCAGCTCTGTTTCCATTAAAGGAATATGTTACTTAGTGAAATACAAGGTAACTTAACATCATAGATGCGTTTATTTCAAGATCACAGATCAGTCCTAGTACACTTTAGTCCAACAATTAAGTTTCTTAATTTCTTAATTCTTGCCCCAGATAGGCAATGCATTCCCGGACAGGTTTATCCATTCCCGGGAATTCAAGAATCCTGGGCTCCCGGGGATGATACAGTGCACGGGCATCTCACATGTGAACGGTTTTAGAACGACCGACACTTATTTTTAATAAAACTACTGCAATATGTTGACACCAATAAAAGACTAGCCTTATCTACTAGCAGTTCATGCTGTCATATAAGTACATGTATCTAGTTAGTTGCGGTACTAAGAATGTAGAAAGCACAACGTGTCCAGCATGCCATCGTCTAGGCGAGAGCGCACCTTCGTGCAAAGTACGCCAGCTGCTGAGAAAGCACGCTCTGCCTCCACTGAAGTAGGTGGCACAGTCATCAGATACTGATATACTTGTTCTAAACAACGCCCGTGCTTGCCGTTGCTCTGAAACACCGCCATTTCAGCTTTTAATGATGCATCCAGTTTCTTGTCATCATTCTGTGATGGTAAGTTTCTTGGCAGAGATAATACGGATGCAACAGACTGATGTATTGCAATTTCAAGTTGCTGTTCAAAGCTGTTGTCTGATGAAGAGCAAGCTGCAGCAATGGCACCACCTTAATTATTTTCAACTATAACTCTGTTATTTCTTGATCGACTTCTACACTTTTACACGCTATATATGCGAGCTTGGCCATTCCCGTTTACCTGGGAATTCCAGCAGTTTAATTCCCGGGAATGCAGAAATGAAAAATGTCCGGCAATCCCGGGAGCTCGGGAATGGATTCCCTAGCCCCAGCCAATGGTTGTCTATTTTTACACCAGTATATGAGAAAGTGCACCATTCCTGGAGGTACTACAATATCAGGTTGATGAGTGGAGTGGACAGAGCAAACCCCTATTCCATCTCCTTGTTCCAAACATCAACTTACATATATGGACCCCAGATAGGGGACGTATCAGATATCAAACTGATAAGAACAGATTTTTTTTGCAAGGTTTTATTAATTAAAGGTTGAACAGGACAGGAACATGAAATACGATATAAAGTTCACAATCTAAACCCCACAAAACCTTTCATGTGCAAAACAAGAACAAATACAAAAGACAAATCATTCAGAAACAAATCTTTCCATTGTTCTTTTGCTGCAGAAAAGATCCATTTCTCAATCTTACGTTTAACTTGAGCGTTGATCTCTTTGCAGACCCACCTCGTAACCCACAGGACATTGTAGTTAGAATTATATTTAATCACGACCCTGTGAGATTCCCAGATGCCTCACTTAGTTAGACTTATCAACAAGCAGTAAGGAAATCTAGAATGTCCTGTCAATTTGTTAACTCCAGATCCATATAGCACGCACTCGTAAGTATGCCAAGTGAGAGCAAGAAATTTAGGCCACATTGCAGAGAGCATACTCCAGATCTGAGTCTCGAAATCACATTCCCAAAACACGTTTTATAGTCTCGGAGGCTTAACTGCCATCTCTCGGGCAACTTGCCATTCTTGTGAGACTGTGTCTATAAAGTCTTTTGTGGACTAAGACTCATCCCCACACTAGAAGCCAATTATGATCCATTAGGTGGTTGTCGAGGCCTTTTGATTGAATAGTCTTCCAAATGTGTTTATCCAGTCAAGGTGGTCCCGTGGTATCTGTAGTGATCATTGTAACCAAAGTATATAATAGTATGTAATTTCAACAAAGTTCTGGGTTAGAAAAGGAAGGATATGTCTGTTTGAGGTGCATAGTGGTAAGAAGGTGGAAGAATCTCAACCTTTGGAGTCAAATTTGACCGTGTTAAATTTTAGTCTCATCACCCAGCTTTGCATAATGGAGAGGGTAATTTGTGCTCGGAGATGCACAAAATGTTACAAATTGTAGAGGACATTTACAAATCACTTTTTGAAATCTCTGTGTTTTCAGCATCTGTTATGAATCATTTTCTGGCATTTTTCCCTGATTCACTGTCTGCAGCTGGGGTAAAGTGCTTGTCAAGAGATATTACTTTGAAGGAACTGGTGACTTTTTTACATTCCATGGCTGATGGCAAGGTTCCAGGAATAGATCAATTACTGAAAAAGTTCTATGTGAACTTTTGGGACTCTTTGGGGCATCTCTTGTTAGAAGTGAATCAATAAATATATGCATGTGCTACATTGATAGGGACAATGAGGAAAGGTGTTGTATTCTCACTCCCAAAATGGAGACCAATAACCTTGTTATGTTTTGATTACAAATTCTTCACAAAGGTTTTAGCTCTTTGTTTGAAGCAGGTTCTAGAGGACATCATTCAACTGGGTCAGACTTGTGGAATTCCTGGTCAGAAGATAACATGGAATTTGTCCTTCTTGAGGGATGTTTTTTCTTGGGCTAATGATCAAAATGTACCTATCGTAGGAGTTAGTTTTGATCAAGAAAACGCTTTCGATAAGGTGACAATGTTTATATTTATAGTTTTAAAAGATTAGGTTTTGCAGACCCTTTTTTGAAATAGATCTATTTATTTATTGAATCAATCCTGCTCTTGCTGAAGTTTCTTTCCCTTCCCTCATAATAACCAAACCCCAGTCAAGGCTGCTCGTCTTTTTTTATACCAATAAAGGAGAAAGTGCACGAGAAAGCCCGTATTTCATCTCTCTGTTCCAAAAGTCAATTTAATATATGGTCCCCAGATAGGGGACGTATCAGATATTAAACTGATAAGAACAGATTCTTTTTTTTATTAACATCTCTATCTACAAACATATATGTGAACTGTATACAGGTACAGACAAGAGGAACAAAAATAATTACTTCAGACACATACACAGAACATCAAAAAAGGTCCGTATTCAAGAGTTTAGATACCAGATTGTCCCAGACAACATTCCTGCTCCCCCAAATAGAAAAATCCTTTCCAGAGTTCTTTAGCAGCCGCAAAACCCCACCTCTGAATGTCCCATTTTATTTTAAGACCAACCTGATACTCCACTCTTCACACAACTGTCTGGTGTAAAGACATATTATTATTATGAATCAGGTCCCAGCGCGCTTTCCAGATTTCAAATTTTACAGAACTGAGTTTAATAATTAAAAGCAGTCTCAAAGCATGTGAAAAGCAATTCAAACCAGTAAATGAGAAAATAACTGCATAGTTCAAAAATACTTGAACCCCACTCCTATGCAGAAACTCTTCTGTTCCTTGCCATACTTGGTTAACCTACGGACATTCCCAGAAGGCCTACTTTATGCTTTCCTCCTCATTACACTGTGGATGTGGGCACACCGGTGACCTACAAAGTTTATGTCTGTATAGCCTCTGTCGTACTGAAACTCTTCCCCATAGCAGCAGCCAGTTCAAGTCCTTGTGACGATTGGCCATTTGTTTTGGTTGCGCTTGTTTCCATACCGGTGGTGGAACTGACACTAATGATGCATACTGAGATTCATATTGCTCCCGTACTGATAGATACAAAATCTTTTGTGATTTCACCATATTTACATCTTGAAAGGCAGGATATTTCTTTTTCATGATTTCCAGCTTTCCAACTTCAGCATGGGGAACAGTATTGGATCGCAGTGATATCTTGAGAATATCTTCACACTATAATCAAAAAAAATATTTGTGCTTAACCTTCTCTTGCATCAACAGAGTTTGACACACAGTAGCATACAGTAGTAAATGAGTTTCAGTTAAAGGTCAATGATAAACCTGCCTCCCCTGTCCACTGAATTCTCCATGTGTGCTCTCCTTACTGATTTGTATTTCCCTCCCCAAATAAAATTAAAGAGTATATTCTGTAATTGTCTACCGAAAAACCTTGGCAGTGGGTAGATTATCCCCAAGTAAGTGCAAAGTGGCAAAACCTCTACTTTAATAACCAAACTCTTGCCCACTAAGGACAGGTGGCGTGTAGTCTGCCGACCTAAGCGTTGCTTAATTTTTGCGAGTCTTCCCTCAAAATTTCTGTGCACACTGTCTTCTCTATAAAAGTTAACTCCTAAGATTTTAATGTCATCAGGTTGAACTGCGAGTCCATCTAAGGAGTCTGTTCTCTCTCTCTCTCCATTTCCTAACCACATCATTGAGGACTTCTGTCTATTGAGCTTGGATCCCGCAGCTTTTTCAAATTTGTCAAAAATGAGTAAACAGTTGTGGACATCGTCCTCCTCGGTGGCGACAAGTGTGAAGTCATCTGCATATTGTATTGTTTTGACTGTCTCCCCTCCTCCACCTGGAAGGGGTAGGCCTCGGATGGTTAAATCATTCCGCACCTGCGCAGCCACCACCTCAATTTATAAAACGTAGAGCAGAGGTGACAGTGGGCAACCCTGTCGTAACCTGGAGCACTGTGGTACAAAAACACTCATATGGCCATTAACACTGACCACACTACTGACCTCGGCGTACAAAGTGCGGGGCCAGAGTAACATTTGCCCAGCAAAACCCATCTATATATATAATTCACTAAGCCGGGAGACAAGTAGCCACCCATGGAAAGCACGCCGGAAGGGGCGTGGATTCACTAAACCGCCGACAAGTAAGACGCAGGAAGGAGCCACGCCCACCAACTCTTAGACCATTGGATACGACGAAAAAATCACAGCCACGCCCACCAACTCGGACGCGACGCCTCGAAAAACATGCCGTCATTTCTGTTTATCTGTGCCACAGTCCACTTGCAGCTCTAATAAACTAATACTAATAAAAGGAGCGATTATAATGATACAGTGCAAAAGTAAATACTAATTGAAAGAGCCGGGAATGCATGAGGTGAGGCGTCTTATTTTGTTTAACTCTTGCTATCGTATAGTGCATTCTGCCTGTCGGCATGAGTTATATTTATATTTTTTAGACATCACACACTACAAGCTGCTGACGAACCCTTCTCTTCATTGTCAGTCTGTAGCTACGAAAAAATAAAAGCAATACGACTTTTAACAGACGTCATTGAAGTGTATCATAAGTTTCTGTAACGTTAATGAAAATGGCCAGGAGGTGTCACGAGAGAGGTGAGTGTCAAATGCTTCGAAGCTTCAATACGATTTCCGACACAATTGCTTCAAACGTGTTGATGCTTCGCGAGGCTTCACCCCGCCCATCACTACTCACAGATTACTGAACGAGAAATCGGCAGACTAGCATGACGGATGGGGCGTAATGGGCGTCCTTCCCCTCTCCTCCGGATTTTTCAAATGTTAATTTTTTCCCCGTGCTTAAAAATCATTAAAAAAGCGGACTGATTATGCGGCGTATAGTACGCCGCGGGTTGGCTAGTTTTATATAGAACCCTAAACAGGAACTGATGATTGACCTTATCAAAAGCATTTTACTGATCCAGAGCAGCTAGTATCATTGGCACTGTCCTTTTCAATGCCCAGGCAAAAATATCTCGTATCAATGAAAGACTCCAGTGTATCGTCTGCCCGGGTACCCCACGTGTCTGATCAGGATGAAACTAACCTGGCAGTACCTTGTGAATACATAGTGCCAAAACCTTTGCTAACAACTTATAATCAAAGGTCAGCAAAGTAATAGGATGCCAATTTGTCAAATCCACTGTGTCACCTTTCTTATATATCAAAGTGATAACTCCTTTGTGCATTGTAGGGGTGAGTCTGCCCATGGCTAATACTGCGTCATAGACTTGCAGCAACAGTGGACTGACAGTTTTCCAGTGTGCTTTATAAAATTCCTTGGGTAGACCATCAACTCTGGGCACTTTTCCATCAGCCGTTGTATCCAAAGCCATTGACAGCTCCTGCAAAGTTAGTGTTGCATTTAGTTTGTTTGATTCTGCTTCGGTGACCTTTACATCTACTGCTCGTAGAAACCATTCTGCTGTATCCTCGTCCACCACCTTCCCTTTAAATAAATGCTGATAAAACCTGTGGGCTATGTGTGACATGTCTTCCATGTCCGTGACATCAAAACCTTTTGCATTTTTAAGCTTTTGAATCATCTTCCTCTTTTGTCTTGTTTTGACTGATTGAAAGAAAGCCAAAGACATAACTTCATCATTTTCTATAAATGTCATCCTGGCTTTCACAAAATATCGATTTGCCTTTTCCACTATTTTCTTGGAAAGTTTTTTCTTCAGGGCTTTAATCACCTGCACATCGTAATACTGACCGTCGTTAAACAGACTATATTTAAATGCAAGCTGCTCTTGTAGCCGACTTACAACTCTTTGTTCTCTGCATGCTTTCTGTCTCCCATAATAAATGGAAAATAACTGAATTCTATGCTTCAGGTGTTCCCACCACTCCAAAGAAGTGGGTAACCTCATTCTGTGAGTGAGCTGCTGTTGTATTAATTGTTCTACGGTCTTATACTCCTCATCCAGCAACAAAGACACATTCAGCTTCCAGAAACCCCTTCCCCACTGCCCTCCCGGTACACTCAGTGTGCAAGTGAGCAGAGAGTGATCAGAAAACCAAACGGGGTACCACTTCACTTCCCACTACCTGGACTGTTCGTGAGACAAAAATGAGATCTAGCCGACTCTGCACCCCTCTTGAGTCGTTCCCGGTGTATCCCTTTGCTAAAGGTGAGCAACTCCTAAAGCCATTTTTCAAAAGGTAATTGCCCACCAATCGCTGTAACTTTGGGCCTGTATAATCTTGTCCATCACATTTTTCTTTGTCTACATTGAAATCCCTGCCCAATACTACCAGTCTGTCCATTACCAAACAGGGTTCTAAAACCTCCAATAGAGCGGTTCGCTGTTGTTTGTTTGTAGGTGCATACACATTTATAAGGCGATAAAAGGTCCCATCCTTTTCCGCATCCACCAAAAGCACTCTTCCTGGCACCACTACGGTTGGCGGTCCAATCGTCCACTCCCAATCCCTGGAGAAGCTATGCACATCAATCTCTGATTTAAGATGGACCTCTTGCAAAAAGCATATTTGGAAGGTAAGATTGCTTAGCCAAAGAAAAACCCCCTCCCTTTTTGGCTTCCCCCTCAAACCTCTTGCATTTACAGTCGCACAAGTCAAAAAACATGGCATTCCCATAGCAAGTTATCTTAGGCCTTCCCCATCCTCTATCCCGGCCATTATGTCCGAGAAGACGACCATGGAGGCACTGTCCAAAAAGTGTTCATCATTTGGTTCATTGAAATGAATCCCTACCAGATCGTCTGCGTAGCTATCACGCGAAGCAGGTGACGGGTCAAACAGGGTAATCCGTAGGGGTTGTCACTGCAGTCTCCGGCACCTCAATGATAGTAGTTGCCACAGATTCACCACCTGTTGTGTCCAAATCTTCACCCAGGTCCATCTCCTCCAAACCTTGTAATGGATCAAACCGATTATTAGTAAGTTGACGTTTCTCACTCGGTTCCTGTGGAGGCTCCGACACTTCCCTGGAGCATGCCTATTTCTTCCGTCTGCCCAGTGGGGCACACTCCCATAATTCATCCAATGAGGTCATCCTTGCCAAAACCGTCATTGTTGTTTTTCTGGTAACACTGTCAGTCTCTCTTTCAATAAGACCGTCAACTCTCCTTTCAAGATCCTCAAAAATCTGTGCAGACTGTGTCATTTTCAAAACCTCCACTGCCTCCAGCTGACTCTGCTTCCCTCTCTCATGTACAGGCTCTTTAGCAGTCTATTCTCCAGGTACCCTACAGGATAACTTAACATTTTCCTCAGCCTCCTTCTCTGCCACATAGTTTTCTGTCCTGGTCTGTTCCGCATCCTCGGCGAAGAGAACCGCTTCTTCATCTTCCTGGGGTTTTTGCTTTTCTGGACAAGCTTTGGTACAAATGATCCGTCTGTCCACAAATGTGACAACATCTCAGATTTGGGCAGTCACTAGCTTTGTGGCCAGCAGTATTGCAATTCTGGCAAATCATGACTGTACAATATCTAGCTACATGATCATCTTGTCTGCATTTGCCGCATCTCGTGGGCATACCACCATAGAAAAGATAACCCTTGTTCAGTCCTAGGAAAAAGGAGGATGGAGGGTGAGTCAGTCCATCCGAGGAAGACGAATCCTTCTTCAGTTAAACTCTGCATTGCCTGCGTCCATTCCAAAGCCCTTTGTCATCTGTCACACACCTAATAAAGTAAACCGCAGTAGCATATCTCCTCAAAAAAGCCATGACTTCATTGTCCTCCACCCAGGGATTAAACATATGGACTGTAACAACTTTCTCTTTTCCACAATGGCTGTACTTTGAAATGAGACAAGGGTGCCATCTGGTGACGCGCCTGAAGCATTTCCCATAGAAAGTCTAAAGATGCCGCTGATTCTAAACTAACATCAAAATAGGACCCATAATCCCCATCCTGTATGCAAAGCACCACTTGCATGTCCACTCCCAAAACTTGCCTTAAACTTTATCTTTAAACTCCCGAAAAGTTAGCAGGCTCAAATCTTCAGTAATCTTCCGAATAAAACAAAGTATTTCTCACCCCCATGTGCGACAAATCATTTACCTTTTCTCCCATCTTCAAAACCCCTTTTTCAGGGTCTTTGTTTCTCTTGCCCTCCAGAACTTGAGTGCACAAACACAAACACAAACACACACACACACACTTGATCTTAGCCAAAAGGCTGAGAAGCGATGCTACAAACTGCCCAGGCCGGCCAGCCCCACCATCTTGCCCATGTGTCAACTGCATGGTAAGCATCATTTTGACAGGAGTAATCAGATGCACTAACACAAGCACCAAGACATGAACCCATGTCACATTCCACGTCCCCATAACAAAATCAGCCCATCTGGAGCCAACCTGGGCACCAGACTTGGCAGGCCTAATACAAAGCCCAAATGTTGCCACCAACAGCGAAAAAACCTTTGGACTTGTGCTTAAATAAGGTAGCCAATACAGATGGGAGTAGGCGTGGGAGAGGGGAACAGAAAGGCTGTCCCGGGGAGGGGCCAGGCAAGGAAGTGGATGGCTTAAAACAACGATCACTACTTGCATGTAAATTCCTCCATCCCCGCCGCTAGATGCACACAAAACAAAGGATACATCATTGAAGCCCGGTAACGGGCTAGATATCCCTCGAGACACCACGTTCACACCTGTACGAGATGGAAGATGATAAAGAGAAGGCACATCCTGGTCTGGCTGTGTGAACAAGGCCTCGAACACAAGTGGTGCTGCAGCAACAGCAGACAGCCTGCAGAACTGCTTCATGGTTTCTGGGAGTTTAATAAGGCTTCTTGCTATTTATTTATTTATTTATTTATTAATTGAACCAATCTTGCTCTGGTTGAAGTTTCTTTCCCTTCCCTCATAGTAACCAAACCCCAGCCAAGGCTGCTGCTCTGTTTTTAATGCCAAAAAAGGAGAAAGTGCACCGCTCCTGGAAGTACTGCAATACCAGGTTGATGCGTGGAGTGAATGAAGAAAGCCCCTATTTCGTCTCCCTGTACCGAAAATCAATTTAATATATGGTCCCCAGATAGGGGACATACCAGATATTAAATTGATAAGAACAGATTTTTTTTTTTTTTTTTTAACAGACAAGGTTTTTTATTAAAAGGTTGTACAAAACATGAACAGCAAACAGGTAAACATAACATACAATCAACTAATCAAAAAGAAAACTGTGTATACAAATTTCCAACAAGTTACATAAGAGACATGAAACGAAAAATTATATAATACATTCTTTCCAACGTTCTTTGGCCATGGCAAAGCCCAATTTTTGCACATCCACTCTATGCGGTCTCAAATTTCCTTCCTAACCCATCCTGCAACCCATTTGAGGTTGTAATCTTTATTGTATTTAACTAGAAGTTTTTGTGATTTCCAGATGCCCCATTTATTGAGACTAATAACTAACCAGAACACAAACATAGAACATTTCTTAATATTTGAAGGCCCGCTCCGAACATGATAAATTCATAAGTAAGTAGCTGAAGAAGAAATAAGTCAGGCCATTGAGATGACACCTTAGTCCACACTTCACGTGAGAAGCAACATTCCCAGAACGCATGTTTTATAGTTTCCATGGTCACACAGTTCTGACGAGGACAGGTATCCATTCTGGACAGCCCATGTCTGTACAGTCTGTCCCTGACTGAAATGCGTCCCCATACTAAAAACCAATTCAAGTCCTTAAGATGGTTATCTAGGGGTTTCGGTTGAATCGTTTTCTAGACATGACTGTGTAGTCCTGGTGGTCCACACTGCACTGCGTTGTATTGCTTCACTGCTTGTTATAAGGCTTTGTGATTTTTACATATATCAAGTTGCTGGAAAGACCCATATCTCCTTTTCAGAGCGACCGCATATTGGTAATGGTCTGGCCTATTTTCTGCCTTCGGAGTTAGATTTGTCCACTGAATCAGATGTCTCATTGAGAACGAAAACCATAAAAGAATATAAAAACTGAAAGGGGTGCACATTGGGGCCAGAAAGACCGACATATAACGAGGCAAAATATATACAGTCCATCTTCAGTTGGATATTAATAAAATTCCTTCCACCGACATTGCAGTCTTGTTCCATGGCCTGCCTCGAGATGCTCTGATAGGATCCTCTCCATACAAAATGGTAAATCATACTCTCTCGTCTACCTAACGCTTTGGGAAGCGGAAATACTGGAGCTAGGTATAAAAGTACTGATAAAATCTCTATTTTAAGAACAAGACTTTTGCCGATCATGGACAAATTCCATCCATTCCACAGGTTTAGTTTAGATTCAATTTTTTCCAAAGGAAAAGTCCAGTTTTGTTGACCACTCAGTGATCTATAAAAAATCAACTCCTAAAATATGTATGCCGGTTGTAATTAAATGAATCCCATACAGGTTGCCTGCCCTCGTAGTGTATTTGCCAAAGGCCATAGCTGAAGATTTTTTCTTATTGACAGTACAGCCTGTTTCCATGTCAAAAGATTGAAAGGTTTCTAGAACATATGGGAGTTCTAATTCATCCGACAGAAAAAGGGTTAGGTCGTCCGCGTATTGGGAGTGCTTGACATGCTGTCCTCCACTTCCTGGTAAATGGAAACCACAAACACGGTTATCTCATCTAATCAGGTCCGCCACTGGCTCTATGTATATGATATACAAAAGTGGGGAGAGAGGCCATCCCTGCATTACGCCTGCTTGTTGGATTATAGTATTGCTGAGAAAGCCTTTAATATTCAATCGGCTTCCTACCTGATGCTATAGTGCTTTAATGCATTGGATAAAATTATGGCCAAAACCAAAAACTGACAGAGTATTAAATAAAAATTTGTGGTGAACTTTGTCAAAGCCTTTTTCCTGGTCAAGGGGCCACTAAGATGAGTGGGATTTGCCGATCCTCGGCCCAAGCAATGGTGTCCCTTACCAGTGACAGATTCCAGTTTATGCGTCTCCCAGGGATACCACAGGTTTGGTCTGGGTGAATGATTTCATGTAAGACCCGCTTTAAGCAGGAAGTCACAGTCTTAGCAATTAATTTGTAATCCATGTATAATATAGTTATAGGACACCAGTTTTTCAGGTCTAAGTCATCCTCTTTTTTATGTATAAGAGAGAGAATTCCTGTACGCATTGAATTCAGATTCAATCCAGTGTCGAGAACCGTAGTGACCAACTCTTGTAGAATCAGACACAGTTCTTGCCAAAAAGTAATATAAAATTCCTATCAGAAAACCATCAATGCCTGGCACTTGCTCTTTTCATCAGTTTAAGATTTTCATAGAGTTCTTCTTGTGTAATAAGTCTTTCCAACCATGCTGTAGTGCTCTGTGTGATTGTTCTGATTAGGCCAGTCAAAAAGTGGCTACACTTCTGATGAACCACTTGTTGTTGGGCAAAGGTGTCTCTATAATAAGAGGCTACGTGGAGCATCTCTGCAGGAGAGACCTGCACTTTGCAATGTTTGTCTTTGAAGGCATGAAGCGTTTTGTGTTTACGATCCGCCTTTGCCGCTTTAGAAAAAGCTGAGGACATATGTTCATGTGTCTCTCGAAAGCGCTGCCTAAAACTAAAATAGAGTTTTTGTGCCTTCTGTTCGAAAATTTCCCTCAAGAGGTTACTAACCCTTTTCAAAATCAAAAATGCCACCTCTATTGGCCTTTGCATATAGTTTCTCGAAGGATTTGTAAGCTCGGCAGAGCGGCTGGAGCGTACTACTCAAAACAATAACAGCTTTGTGTACAAAGAAGTAATCTAGATGACTGGCATGACCCCGAGAATTTCGCCACATAGGTGAGGGGTTCCTGTCCACCCGTTGTGACTGAAACATCACTTAGCTCATGGTCGCTCAGTATGTTCAGGAGTAATTGTCGGGTGTAGTTGGTACTTTGCTTCCCAAGGTCGAAATTAAAATCTCCTCCTATTTTAAGATGTCTGTTGATGAGAAAAATATTGGGAAGGGGTTGAAGCAGTGCCCGAAAAATCTCCCCCGATGTAAAGGTGACATCCAGAAACGTAAACAAGGAATTGAGCTGTGAAGAGAAAATGTCCTCTGAATTTTCCTTGAGCTATTCAAAGAGTACCATACCTGTGAACTCCTTACACTTCTTTAGCATCTCTCTTCCCACTTCCATACAAAACAAACTGTATTTCACCATCCCATTGCTGGAAGAGAAGCCTATTGCCTATGAGCAGGCTGAGCCATCTACAGGAGTAGGGTCACACGACTCGAAAGGCTAAGATTTTTTTTTTAAATTACTTGTCTAAAATCTATTACTTAGAACAAACACTATTTTTCTTGTCCCCTTTCACTTACATTTACTTTTTCTTTTCAGTGTTTTAGCTTTAAGCACACACACAAAGTCTGGCCCATTTGCTAATTCACTGTGACCCACCACCATTTCACCACCATGACACAATTTTTTTTTTCCTTTAAACTTTATATTAAAGGTCTTTACCTTTTTCTTATGTACATTTGTTCCTTTCTTGTTCTTCTTTTATCTTCCATTCCTCCAGTACTTCTTTTTCACATCTCTGTAACAGTCTGTGTATCGTTATTTCCTTATTATGTATCACCAATTCATTCCTCCACCACTACATATTTTCCTTTATGATGCTAACCATTTTCCATTGCCTTATTGTCATTTTTTCATTTAGCTCCTTTCTCACTAAACCATATAATACACCTTCTTTTGTAATTTCTTCAATACCTAAGTTCCCTTTCCATTCCCTTCCCACATATTTCCACACATCTTGTGCATATCTGCAGTTCCAGAATACAAGCTCTCCTGTCTCTACTTCTAAACAATTGCCTCTTGGACACGTTGGACTTGTTACCACTCTCCTTTTATACATGACTTTATACATCCACCCCAAATCTTTTTGTCTATTTGTCAATTCTTTGTCTGATATTTGTTGCCACATTTTTTTAACCTTGCTCATCCATGAGTGATTGCATTTTTATCATTGTTTCCTCCTTTCCTATGTATTTCTTTAATTCCTTTTTCTTTCCCCACATTTAGGATTTCCTTCCTCCCATGCATAACTTTGTAAACATTTTACTATTATCTTATAGTGTTTTGGTGTATTGCATACAATATGTTTGTTATTAGTTGTTTTTTGCAGTTTCACTTTTCTTAGTTCCGTCCCTAGCAGATATCTCATCATATCTGATAGTTTTCCTCTTTTATTTATTGCCATATTCACAACTGTTGCTGTATGTTTTAGATCCAGTTCCTTTTGAATATTTGGAAAGCCTTTGCCTCCATTTTCTTTGCTCTTCATGACCTTTTTTTTAGCCATTTTTTCACACTTTGAACCCCATAGAAATACAAAACAAGTTCTTATAATCTTTTTTAGTATTTTCTTTGGGGGTAAACAACATTTGCTAAATATCACAATTTTGGAAGGATGATTGCCTTAACAAGCAATATTTTCCCTTCTATTGTCAGCTTTCTCAAGCTCCAGAACCGTGTTTTTCTATTGATCTGCTTTAGCATTCCTTTCCATTCCTTCTTTTCTGTATTGACGTCTCCAATGGTAATTCCGAGTACTTTTACTTTATCCGTAAGTCTTATCTTTTCTTTCAGTTTTTCCTTCCATTTTCCCCATAGCCTACATTCACATTTTTTTAAGTTTAAATTTGACCCTGAGGCCCTACAAAAACTTTCAGTGTGCTCAATTACTTGTTTTACGCTCCACGCATCCCTTATTATCACAGTGACGTCATCCATATACGCAAACACTGTAATCTGTTGCCCTCCACTTCCCGGAAGTTCTGTTCCTCTTATGTTTTTGTTGTTTCTGATCATATTCAAAAAAGGCTCAATTCTCAACACGAACAGCACTGTTGACAATGGACACCCTTGCCATACTCCACATTCTACTTTTATTTCCTCTGTCAACCTATTGTTTACTTTTATTTTACTTCCTATTCCATTATATACCACCTTTAGCCATCCCACAAATTCTTCTGGAACTCCCATTTTTTTATTACCCTCCACATATAATTATGTGCCACCAGATCTAAGTTGATTAGCCCCACATCCAAATTTTTTTCTTTCATTACATTAATACAATCTCTTATCACACACAAATTATCTGCTGCGCTTCTCTCCTGGACCACACATGCCTGCTCTTCTTTTATTATGTCACCAATATGTTCTTTTAATTGGTTTGCCAAGACTCTTGTCAATCTATACATATAAAGGAGAGTTGGGATCCATGTGGCTGTATTTGTGTGTTTGTGGAGGGACGGAGAGTTAAGGTGGGTGTTGGAGTCACGTGATCATCTCCCCTCCCATTCACCTCATTTCATTCACTTCATTTCGCTCCGAGCTGAGCTCCGCAGCTGACGCCGTCTTGCCGTCCTTTCTCCTTTACTGATTTACTGTTTAGTAGACGCGGTGCTTACCGAATAGTATTTTTTCCTTTAGTGTTTCTTAGTGTTTAGTAGACACGGTGTGCGAAAGGAGAGTTGGGATCCGAGAGACTATGTTTGTGGAGGGATGGAGAGTTAAGGCAGGTGGGGGAGTCACGTGATCATCTCCCCTCCCATTCACCTCATTTCATTCACTTCATTTTGCTCCGAGCTGAGCTCCGCAGTTGACGCGGTTAGTCCTTTCTCCTTTACTGATTTACTGCTTCGTAGACACAGTACTTACTGATTAGTATTTGTTCCTTTAGTGTTTCTTAGTGTTTAGTAGACGCGGTGTGCCGGTGTTCCCGGCGGTGTTGCGGTTTAGTGTTACTTTAGTGTTTAATAATAAATAATAATAAACATTTATTTAGCGCTTTTCTCAGTACTCAAAGTGCTAAAATAGTGAGTGATACTTAGCTGATAGCAGTGTAGAAGCAGCACAGCACAACGCAGCCGGTAGGACAGGCGCGTGTGGTAGCGTCGGTAAACGGCGATAGCAAGCAGCAGAAAGCACAGCAGCAGGAGGAGGAAGCAGGATTTGGATGTTCCAATACACAGCCATAAACAGTAAACGCTTGGTAATTTCAGGTGTGATCGCCCTGAAGCCATAAGCCAGGTTAGTATGAACATCAGATCAGTTCCCGGTCGTAGAGTACTGTAAGATGAAACGGGAGCAGATTAGCATAGCGAATACCATCACGGAGACAGATCATCCCGAGGTGCTAGATCGCCAGGTACAAAGAAATGTTCGTAGGTCTCGTCCTGTGATCCACAGACTCAGCTGTTCCCAGTAAAGTGGAGTCCATAAAATCTGTAAATATTAAGCCAAATCCAAGCAATTCGAGTCAGCTGTATCCACGAACTATACGTACAATAAACGAAATAAAACAAGCATAAGAAAGTGCAGAATTAAGGCGAATTTTGCGAAACGTGTTGTTAACAGGGAGGAGCGGCGACAACAAGCGTGCGCCAGCATCCCCTCACCTGCTACAATAAAGCAGTTATAATAAAGAAGTTTAGTAGACTTTTACTTTATCTCATTTAGTGTTCTTCCCGGCGGTGTTGCCGTTTTTTAGTGTTAGTGTCTACTTAGTGTTTGTGTTTAGTGTTATGGAAGGAGTGATCTTACCACTGTCAGATTTTGCAATGAATGAGTTGGTAAATAATGATTATTTATCAACGGATCACATGAGCAAATTCAACGAAATTTTAGCTGCGCATACAATTTCCAACCTCAAAAGGTTTTGCTAATGTGGACTCCTGACATACCTATAATGCCCATTCCACAAAATGCAAAACATATTCAAATATTACCTTCTGCAGCTACTGAACGAGTGACTCACTGGGTGTGTACCTATTATGATGGTGCTGTAATTCATGTCTATGGCAGTTTAAACGCTGATAAAAAATTCAACCTCACCGAAGAGCAGCTTCGTTTCCTTCATGCTTTGTTTCCTTACAAACCTCCCATAGTTTATGAAGACGCACAGCAACAATTAAATCATACAGATTCTGGTGTATTCTCAATTGCATTTGCTGTGTGTATTTCTTTAGGTATTGACCCAAGTGATATATATAAAAAATGTAAATGTTCGTTTGTTCAAAACTTTAAATCTCTGAAAGTTCTTCACCAATTGCTTTGAAATTTTGACACAACGTTGCATTCGAATACACGCGTGTTTTTATATACATATTATATAGATGTCACACGCTTTTTTTGAAAACACAGCGCCATCTGTTGGACGTTAAAGCAACACACGCTATACTAAATATTTTACAATTCTGTTTCAATGTTTCGATCAAATACATTTGTAAGTACGTGAATAAAGGCAGCAACATGGCAGTTTTTGGCGTGCAACCAGAAAAGAAGTGATAGGAATAGGGTCATACATATCGATGAAATCGCACAGTATTAGGCTGGAAGATACATAAGCAGCAATGAAACTGTATGGCGAAGTCTTTCATTTCCCATACATGAACGAAGTCCAGATGCTGTTCACTTAGCAGTACATCTAGAAAATGGACAACGCGTTTATTTCACAGCTGCAAATGCGCAACAAATAGCCCTGAATCCACCGACTACAACGTTAACTGCTTTCTTTACGTTATGTCAAAATGACGTGTTTGCGAAAACACTGCTGTATTCGGAAGTGCCTACGTATTACACATGGAATGCGAGTAGAAAATCATTTGAACAACGCAAGCGAGGAGAGCGAGTCAACGGACAACCTGGCATATTCAAAGAAACTACGATAGGCAGACTGTACACCGTGCATCCCAATCAAGATGAATGCTTCTTTGTTCACATGCTGTTGGTAAATGTGCCCCTGTCCAACGTCTTTCCAGCAATTGAGAATTGTCAACGGCGTTACACATGCCACTTTCCGAAGTACATGCCAAGCTTTGAATTTATTGGAGAACGACCGACACTGGGATGTATACATTAATGACGCGTGCAACACGTCACATCCAAATCAAATTCGTGCATTGTTTGCAATCATATTGACCGCCTGCTCTCCTTCATCTCCAACACAGTTATGGGAGAAATATAAATCACAAAATTCAAATATAAACATGGATTTCACAGCAGAAATCTACAACTAAGCGTTGATAATGATTGAAGATTTGTGCTTAGAAATCGCGAACAAAGTTCTCAATCAATTGGGAATGCCATCACCGACTCGATCTGCTGCTGCTTCGTTCGATGTAGAATTGCGTCGTGAGCAAAATTACAACACGGGTGATCTTTTGTCGTATGTGCAATCAAATATTCCTAAGCTAATGCTTCAGCAAAAAGGCATTTACGATCAAATTATGCAAACTGTCAATAATGGGGTTGGAGAAATCTGGAAATTGGGAACGGAAAGGTGCCGGTTGATCCGACCTCAGGACGAATTTCATTGCCTCATAACTTCTGCAATTTAGTGACATCAAAAGAAGAATTGGTTGAAAAAGTATTTCCCAATATTCAAACCAATTATAAGAATCACGATTGGCTGAGTGAACAAGCTATTCTTGCGGCCAAAAACAAAGACGTCTACGAACTTAACAATATTATTCAGTCTAACATTCTGCACAGACAATGGAACAACAAAAAATATTGTATACCCACAAGCATTGTGAAATTAAGCATATTAGAAACGTGCGCTTTCTCTTTTCTTTCTTTTCCATTTAACCAGACTGAGCCACAGCAAAGCTATCTCTCTCTCTCTCTCTCTCTCTCTATATATATATATATATATATATAGATATATATATATATATATATATACACATTTACAAGCCCTCACTGACTCACTCATCACTAACTCTCCAACTTCCCGTGTAGGTAGAAGGCTGACATTTGGCAGGCTTATTACTTACAGCTTACTTACAAAAGTTAAGCGGGTTGCATTTCGAAATTCTACACATAACGGTCGACAGCGTCCGCCACGTTAAACTTTCTTATTTATGGCCCCATCTTCACGAAATTTGGTAGGCAGCTTCCCTGCGCTAACCAAAACCGATGTACATACTTATTTCGGTGGTATGATACCACTGTCGGCCACCATATTGAACTTTCCAACGGTCTTTGTTACTTAATGGGCCCATCTTCAAGAAATTTGGTACCCGGGTTCCCAACGCTAACTGAATCCTACTTACGTACATATATACGTACATAGCCTGCAGCTCGGTCCACACTCTGAATCTTCCAGGCACTCCTGAGCATAATCTAATTTTCAAGGTTGGGGCTGAGAAACTTACAGCCACCGAAACTTTGTAATGGCATGAGACTTCAGGTCACATGTCTGCAAAAGAACCTAATTGAGGCAACTATTTTTACTGGCGGAGGCTCAGGGGAGAGAGTTTTTATTCCTCGCATCTCCGTTATACCCTCTGATCTTACATTTCAATTCAAACGCCTCCAATTTCTAGTAAGGCTCTGCTTCGCAATGACAATTGATAAGTCTCAGGGACAGACCCTACAAAAGGTTGTCATTGATTTGAGGCAAGATTGCTTTTCACATGGCCAACTATACATTGCATGCTCAACAGTAAGCTCAGCACACAGCTTGGTTATATTACAACCAGAGGGGCGATACAAAAGAGATCCTTAACAAATAATTATTGGTACATTTTCCCTCAGTTTATTACTTCAAATTTTAAAGCAGTACTTCGCCGCGGCGAAGCGCGGGTATTTTGCTAGTTTATATATACCGGTATATATATATATTTTTTTTTTTCTCAAAATCAATAGCCAAAATGTTATGAAGTAAAATGTTTAGTTAATACACGCTTGTCATAGACAACTTTTTGTGTTTTTTTTATTTTTCTGGTTTCTATATACCAGCTGCGTTTCACCCGGACAATACCAAAATCTTCAATTTTAATATTTTTATGTTGTGAACAAACATTTATATTTTCAGCATAGTCAAAGACCATTTCTTTTAGGCTTTTCACAGTTCTTAACATTTAATGCTATACCTTTAACTTTTAGACAGGTTTCACCGTTGGTTAACTTGTAAGCATAACTTTTAGGACCACTGCTTACAAATTCAGTGATATATTCATGTGTTGGAATCTCGCTCGTCAATTCTCCTAAATAGCAACCGGTTTCTGGGTCTTATTCATTTGCTCTGGAAATATAAAGAATTGAATCCGTGTCATAGTATAGTATTTTTTCGTTCAGTTTGTTTAAAAGATTATACAACTCTAATCTTGCATAAACTGTTGTAAAACTCGCAATAAATATGTTTACATTGGACGGTGTGCTGTATCGACCTTTATTGTATGTCCAAGTCACACACACACATTCATCATCAATAAAATCACAAGTAGACACCTCATAGTTTGGGGCAAATAATAATTCAAACAGTTTTTCTGGATCCATAACTAAAGATGTCCATGGCAAATTAGGTATTTGTGCAAAGTTACCCCATAAGGAATTTAAAAAAAGTTTTGCAATTTGTCTTTTGGCCGGATTTTTTTTAATCAAGTCCTTGCTTAATTGTACACCTTCCTTTTCATAAAACATGGATACATACTGTTTACACTGTTCTGTGTTTAGACAGCTCTCAGGATAACCCAAAGATTCTTGCTTAGCTTTTAAATGGGCATTAATATACTCTGAAAACAGTTTGGTAGAGCTTTGTTCAAAATGCCATATCTCATAAATGCTTACAATTTTGTAACCCTGCTGAATGGCTGTAAACAATTCCAGGTGTTGTCCAGCAACCGGTAAGCGCTCTTTCCTCATGAGAGTGTGTGCAGGGGCTCTGCTGCTGTGTTACAGCACAAATGTGACAAAGCGTAAAGTATAATTTGTTGTTTATTTTGCATGGCAAAACAGGGAATAGAAGATTTCTGGGTGGATACACCCTCACCCAGGCTAATCTGAAATACGCTTCTAATGGTCCAAAGTCCTTATAAATAATTTTTGGATGACCGATTGGATATCTTTTGGTTTTATTCACAGAAGGATATAAACTCATAAAATCATAGTAATGGATTTTTTCACCAGCGCACACCTTGTAATATAAACGTGCTGCATTTGTTCGACTGCCAAAGAGAGAATCCCTAAGATTCAATGCCTCACGTATGCAAGCAGTTTTCAGGATGGGACCAAGAAACCGGTTGCTATTTAGGAGAATTGACGAGTGAGATTCCAACACATGAATGCATCACTGAATTTGTAAGCAGTGGTCCTAAAAGATATGCTTACAAGTTAACCAATTGTGAAACCTGTCTAAAAGTTAAAGGTATAACATTAAATGTTAAGAACTGTGAAAAGGTGAATTTTGAAAGCTTAAAAGAACTGGTCTTTGACTATGCTGAAAATATAAATGTTTGTTTACAACATAAAAATAATAAAATTAAAGATTTTGGTATTGTCCGGGTGAAACACAGCTGGCATATAGAAACCAGAAAAATAAAAAAAACACAAAAAGTCTATGACAAGCGTGTATTAACTAAACATTTTACGTCGTTACCTTTTGGCTATTGATTCTGAGAAGAAAAAAAAAAAATATATATATATATAAATAATATATATATATAAATAATAATGGACGTTCGTTTACAACACCCGTTTTCCTGTATCTTAAGCGGGCCGTGCAAGAAACAGGTGAAGAAACAGATATGACAACGCTTGACCATGAAATGAGGAGTATTTTACAAAATAGCACCCTATCACTGCATGAAAAAATGGAGCTGTATTTTCATAGTTTGCAGCGATATATGAGCCTATTGAGACAACGGGAATCACAGAAGTCTACATTGACTCTCAGCCTACCAGAAACTGAAGCGCCATCCCAGACCACATCGTTGCTCCCGACCACTGACCGCAGTGATATTGTCATGAGAGACGTTTTGGAATCCGTCTCTCAGAGACACTGGAAAAATACTGAAATGCTAATTCGGAAAATGACACAAAACCCGTCCACAACGTCCTGGAATGAAAGAGGAGAATTTTTATATAAAGGCACAGCTGTTATATATGGTTGATCTGATCAAGTTCGCTACGCAAACACAAACATTAAACAAGAGTGGAAAACCAAAAGGTTGGGATTTATTCTTTAACGCTATGGCCGAAATTAACCTGCCCGGGTCCATTTTTCTGAACATGGGTGTTCAGGCTTTATTTCAAGAGATTAAAAATGATCCCGTGGGCGGCACGGTGGCGTAGTGGGTAGCACTGCTGCCTCGCAGTTGGGAGACCTGGGGACCCGGATTCGCTTCCCGGGTCCTCCCTGCATGGAGTTTGCATGTTCTCCCCGTGTCTGCGTGGGTTTCCTCCGGGCGCTCCGGTTTCCTCCCACAGTCCAAAGACATGCAGGTTAGGTGGATTGGCGATTCTAAATTGGCCCTAGTGTGTGCTTGGTGTGTGGGTGTGTTTGTGTGTGTCCTGCGGTGGGTTGGCACCCTGCCCGGGATTGTTTCCTGCCTTGTGCCCTGTGTTGGCTGGGATTGGCTTCAGCAGACCCCCGTGACCCTGTGTTCGGATTCAGCGGGTTGGAAAATGGATGGATGGATGGAAAAATGATCCCAATGTGATTCAAACCCACCGTAAACAGTTTCGCCCTCCTGTATCACGTGATTTTCCAACAATGCTCGACCAGGCCTATGGCTCTGTAGCTGAAACGCCCAGGCTAGTTAGACAGATCAGAAAACGCCCAGTCTTTAGAAAAAGTCAACTATTAAAAAAACACACATGGCTCACAGTATGAATAAAAGTGTTTTAAAAATAAATGTAGATAATATAGTGTTTTAATATGGCTGTTTATTAGTATGTATTATTGCTGTTATTGTTATTATCATTTAGATCATTTCATTTGTTTGATTGTATCATGAAGCTGTGAAAATACTTTTACACCCTGTATTAAGGCTTAGAAAAATAAGGAAGAAACTTCTTTCATATGCAGTGTTTTATTAGATAGATAGATAGATAGATAGATAGATAGATAGATAGATAGATAGATAGATAGTGTGTATTATCACTATTATTATTTTCATTTAGATGATTTTGTTTGTTTGATTGTATCATGATTATGTTAACTGTGTGAAAAATGCTTTTACACCATGTGTTATTGCCGTGTGAACATTTAAAAATAAAAAAAATAAAAAATATATATATATACATACAGACCCTATTAATTTTTATCTGTCTGATTATTGGATTATTTACTATAATAACCACAGACACATTTTATGTTGATTAATATCTCATTTATTTATTTTCAAACAAAGGGGCTATGGATAGTTGCAACATCTTTTTTTTTTTTTCTGCATATAACATTCAGCAAAAGCAAACACACGACTGCCTTATTTCTGATTTCTGGGTAAACATATCCAGTTTCATATTTTCAGTTTGTCCCCTTTTTATTTGATGAAAGTATCTAACGACCATCTGGTCATTTAGATGAATATCTCCTGGGTACAAGTCCAATATCTGGTTCATGGTAAGTCCTTTGCTTTTTTGATTCAGGTAGAAAATACAATGGTGACCACAGCTAGTTGATAAAAACTCCTGTAACTGAATACTGTTATAAGTGATGCAGTTAACATTAATCTTAAAAAATTTCATAATAACTTCGGGAAATATTTCAGAATCTGGGGGAATTCCATACGAGTCAAAAAATTCAGCTTTTCCATGATTTGCAAGGTAAATGGCAATCCAGTGCTTTCCGGGTTTATCATGGGAGTCTGTGTTTACGATCATAAACAGAGGTCTGGCAACCAACTTCTCCTTGGGCATTTGATCTGAAGGGAATACATCCAGAAAATGGATGCGTGTCAGTGGCCCAGATGCAAGGGTGGTCCTGAGCTGCACAGTGTCCAGAGGCTGTATGTCTGAACATGTCTATGGCTTAGCTGTAGTCGTAAATAACTTGCCGATGCATGTTAATTTCAATGATGTTGTCAAAAACTGCATACACAATCATATTCACTGTATCTTGCAGCGGTTGAGCCAATCTTATTTCAGCCCTGAGGTTGCCTGTTTTGATGAGTGAATAGTGTTCTGTTGATTCCATGTCAGGGCTTAGGTTGAATGCAAAAAGTGAATAGCCTTTAGCAAACTTTTCACGATCAACTAACAGGGCCTTATCTTTCATCCTCTTGTCTGCGGTCTCCACCAGTTGAAAATATTCTCTGACACAGTGACCATTAGCAAAATCAGGCTGCAGAGGCTTGCTGGGTATCTGCTATCCATCCAGGTAAAGAGCCATGAAGTTAATGTTGTTATGTTTAAAACTAAAGGGCTTGTGTATAAAGTTGCCACTGAAAGCTGCATTGTCAACAAATCACAAAACAACCAATTTTGGCAGCTGTCCCAGAAACAGGTTTTCCTGGTTGCAGACACGACTACCGGTAGGTATGCTGAACACTTTCATTTGAACCCGGTCGATTGGGTATTTTGTGTTGCTGGTCACCAAGGCCTCAGCATGACCCAGTCTGACTGCAGGGTTGACTTGAACTCTTTTCACAAACAATGATGCTGATAATATGTTGATCTTAAATTGATCACCATTGCTCATCAGACAAAAGTCATCTTTATTTCGTACCAATTTTATTTTTACATCAACCCCATTAATAATAATAATAATTCATTACATTTATATAGCGCTTTTCTCCGTACTTAATAATTTCTCTTAAAAGATCAGATATGCATGGATGAGACCCAATAAATCAACCCTGTGGCTTCTGGACGTGTAAGCAGCCCTTTTATTGAAGCCCAAATTTGCTCCATCCAGAGCAGTGGCTTTGTGTTGACCGGGTGTGTCTTTATAGAAAAGGCCAGCTGAAAATTGTGTTTTCAGAGTGTCATCTCCATAATTTAGTATGGTTTCAATAAATGCTCGATATGGGTAACAGTTATTGCTCTGGCTGATCAATCTGTCCCCGACGGTGATATCCACCTGACTGAACAGAGAAGCAATCGGGTAGTTTACAAGGGCGACACGTGAATCTGCGGCCAGATTTGTTCCATCATTTTTATTTATTTTACAGCTTAAGTAGAGGAGTGTGTTGTTGAGGTCCAGGTATCGATCATTTCCGGCAATCGAAAACTCAAGTGGAGCATTTTCTGACAATGCGGTGAGAGGCGGCACTTCGACGTAGTAGCTTTTTTCAATGCTGGTTTGTGTTGGTGACAGTTGAAATACGTCCAGTTCCGATTTTGCACATTCATCTGACGCACAGTGTACAAAAGCCATGCATGTTTAGAATATATCACCAGAATTTTGCTTAGTCCTGGATCTTCTCTTGCTTGACTTTCTTTTTCTTTTAGCAGAGTGTCGAGCTTTTTTCCCTCTTTGCTCTCTTCCTGGGCTGTGCAGGTGACCTGAGCAGTGCTAGATGGGGTGTGCGTCTTTTTCTTTTAACACCCCTCTTTATAACAATCATACCCGAACCTTCTTGTTGGGGTGTTGCAACTTTATTCATCACAGCACCTGCCACGTGACCCATGGCATCATTAGCAATGCTTTTCACTGCAGACTTGACATGAGGTTTAGCAATTTCTAGCCCACGCCTAAACAGAGGTACTGCTTTTCTGAAGAGTGCTTTAAAAATACCACTGATACCACCACCGTACTGGACCGGGAGACCATGAAACACTGATAGTCCATTGCCCGCTTGTGTCTTGTAATAAGATGCGTAGGTGCGTGGATCTCCATAGTTTTTTGTTACAAGCATGTTTAAAAATTGATAGATCTTGCTGGACGAAAAGGCAACTTGATCATTACCTCACTATACTGGAACGGAACTGGTTTATTCTGGTCTGTCTTAATTTCAATCCTTATAGTATTGAAGCTTTGCATGGTGAGAGGTATGTAGTGTGGCTTTTCAAAAAATATGGTGACATTTGCACCGTCTTCACCTTTTATGTTTACACATCTCAGTAGTGGCGCATGCGCATCTCCAAAAAGTTGTGGTTCAATAATATCTGTATACACGTACATGGTGGAAAAACCACCTGTGATATCAGCCGGGTGAAGTGACTTGTTAGATGGCTTCTCTGGCTCAAATCCGAGAATGTAAGCCAGCTCCCCGCTCACTTGGAGCAAAATGTTTTTATCACCCATCAGGCGAACGGATCTACTGGCAGGATTGTATCTAAGCGTTGACTTAGGTGATGTTGGGTTGATATTAATGACATGATTCATTTCAAATAACAATGCTTCTATATTCCTGAAATAGCCTTTGTCTAAAGTGTATGTCCAATTTTTTGATCTTGTTTCCTCATTCATGTAAATTGTGCATCCTGAGTGACGGAATTGAGCGTTTTTGGGTAAGTCAGTTCCACCAATGCCACATCCCAGTCTCTGGACAGTTCTATTGTCTTGGCTAGCTGAACGGTGAATGATGCTATCGTGTTGTTGGGAAAAGTCCTGGCCGATGAATTACTTGGCAGTGTTACATAAAATCCATTTCTGCCTGTAGACATTTTTTATTTATTTATTTTTATTATTTTTTTCCTTGCTTTCTCAGCTCCTTATGTCTTTCACTTCTGAAGCCTTGACCCAACTGTTAAATTTCTTGTCCCAGCCAAGCCATTTTACCAATACATGCTTGTTTCTACCACGCCCACGAGTGGCTAGAATTTTCTGAATGCGGTACACTGGTTAGCATCGGGGTTTATTATTTTGTAACTCTTCTACATAAAACGTCCCTTGAATTTCATCACCTGCATAATCTTTTAGTTTATAGACAGGTTTGACCCGTTTAAAACAGTCTACGATAATAAATATTTCATCTGTATAGACAGCTCATAGCCTTTTTTGAATACACCTTTTAATTTTGATACTCTGACATGATCACCTATTTTCAAAGTGCACAGAGTAGATTTTCTTTGCCCGGCCCTACCATAGACTGTTTTCCAAACACTCAGAGCATTTTCAGGAGTCACAACTACAGGTCTTGTTTTAATCGTGGTGTGAAAACTGTGGTTATAACTCTGCATAAAGTCTGACAGGACATCTATATAACGAAAAGTATTGGCATATGTAAAATATTTCCACATTTTGGACTTTAAGGTTCTATTGAACCGTTCTGCTATGCTGGCCTTTACATCACTGTTCGTGACAAAATGTACAATATTGTTCTGTTTTAGTAGTTTTTGTACCAATGTGTTATGAAATTCTTTGCCTTGGTCTGTCTGTAGCTTCTTAGGAACTCGACCCTGTCTAAAGATCAAACTAAAACCCCGAGAAACTTCTTACCCTGTCTTGGCCTTTAATGGCACAGCCCAAGCATATTTTGACAGCACATCGATACACATGAGGATAAATTTATATCCATCATTGAATTCTGAGTAATAAGACATCTCTACCAAATCTGCTTGCTACTGGTCATCGACCGTTGAAACAATTGTTCTGTTTCTCTTGAACCTCAGCCGTGCTGGTTTGTGCACGCTGTAAGTGTATTGTCCAGTCATCCATTCCAACACATTTTTTCGCTTAATATTTTTCCGACGACTTGATACATTTGTCAAGAAGCTGTTAATACCAGCAAAACTGCCAGGCTCCTTGGGTATGTAATAGAGTCTCTGTAAAGCCTTCTTGTACATCCTCTCTCTGGTCTGTCACTCAAGATCTCTGTGCTCTCTGTACACACTCCCCCAGCGCTGTACGCAGCCAGAAGCAGGATGTCTGCTCCGCCCCAATTGATGACTTACCTTTTTGTCACCTTACAGCTTCCCGAAGGTCTGTCTCGGATCACAAAGATGAACAGACCCCAGTTTTTATGATCAAGGCGAAGATCGGCCGACCATTTTCCTTACGCACGACTGACAAAAGGGCAGATGCCGGTCAAACAACGCACCCGACAACGGGTAGAGACCAGTGCGTTTTGGGGAACGTACCAGTAACCAGGTGGTATACTCTGGGTACCAGAAATGCCAGGGGAGCAGGACATGCACCTGTCAAACTTTCATGATGTATAATAGTGACTCTCCTTTACTACTCATTAGGACTAAAACATAAGTAACATGATAGTTAGAATTTGTTACTAACCCACATCTATTCTGTTTCTATTCTTGGTACTCAAATGTGGCACTTGGTGCCACGGCCCACCTGCCAAGTTGTTTTGCCTGCCTAAGGTAAAAGTCATCCCTGATGGAGGATTGCAGGCATCGTCAGGTAGAGGGGTCCTTTCATCGGATTGGCTGTCCAAGTGCTGTCTCAGCTGTGGAATGGCCATTAGGGTGGAGGCAGCTTGATGGCTGAGGTCTCCAGGACTCTAAACAAATCCAATATGATATGTGATATCATTTACTGTTGAATTCTGCTCTGTACCTGTAATATTTTTTATTTTTATACTGTATTTAGGATTACAGTACTTGTGTTCTCTTCTGTGTATTATGTTGTATTGACCGCCTTCTTTTTGACACTCACTGCACACCCAACCTACCTGGAAAGGGGTCTCTCTTTGAAGATAGATAGATAGATAGATAGATAGATAGATAGATAGATAGATAGATAGATAGATAGATAGATAGATAGATACTTTATTAATCCCAAGGGGAAATTCACATACTCCAGCAGCAGCATACTGATACAAAAAACATTAAATTAAAAGAGTGATAAAAATGTAGGTAAAAACAGACAATAACTTTGAATAATGTTAACGTTTACCCCCCTGGGTGGAATTGAAGAGTTGCATAGTTTGGGGGAGGAACGATCTCCTCAGTCTGTCAGTGGAGCAGGACAGTGACAGCAGTCTGTCGCTGAAGCTGCTCTTCTGTCTGGAGATGATACTGTTTAGTGGATGCAGTGGATTTTTCCAAAATTGATAAGAGCCTGCTGAGCACCCGTCGCTCTGCCATAGATGTCAAGCTGTCCAGCTCCATGCCAACAATAGAGCCTGCCTTCCTCACCAGTTTGTCCAGGCGTAAGGCGTCCTTCTTCTTAATGCTGCCTCCCCAGCACACCACCGCGTAGAAGAGGGTGCTCGCCACAACCGTCTGATAGAACATCTGCAGCATCTTATTGCAGATGTTGAAGGACGCCAGCCTTCTAAGGAAGTATAACCGGCTCTGTCCTTTCTTACACAGAGCATCAGTATTGGCAGTCCAGTCTAATTTATCATCCAGCTGCACTCCCAGGTATTTATAGGTCTGCACCCTCTGCACACAGACACCTCTGATGATCACGGGGTCCATGAGGGGTCTGGGCCTCCTAAAATCCACCACCAGCTCCTTGGTTTTGCTGGTGTTCAGGTGTAGGTGGTTTCAGTTGCACCATTTAACAAAGTCCTTGATGAAGTTTCTATACTCCTCCTCCTGCCCACTCCTGATGCAGCCCACGATAGCAGTGTCATCAGCGAACTTTTGCATGTGGCAGGACTCCGAGTTGTATTGGAAGTCCGATGTATATAGGCTGAACAGGACCGGAGAAAGTACAGTCCCCTGTGGCGCTCCTGTGTTGCTGACCACAATGTCAGACGTGCAGTTCCCGAGACGCACATACTGAGGTCTGTCTTTAAGATAGTCCACGATCCATGCCACCAGGTGTGAATCTAATCCCATCTCTGTCAGCTTGTCCCTAAGGAGCAGAGGTTGGATGGTGTTGAAGGCGCTAGAGAAGTATAGAAACATAATTCTTACAGCACAACTGCCTCTGTCCAAGTGGGAGAGGGATCGGTGTAGCATATAGATGATGGCATCCTCAGCTTCCACCTTCTCCTGATATGCGAACTGAAGAGGGTCGAGGGCGTGTTGAACCTGTGGCCTCAGGTGGTGAAGCAGCAGCCTCTCCATGGTCTTCATCACATGTGACGTCAGAGCAACAGGCCGGAAGTCATTCAGCTCACTACGACGTGATACCTTTGGGACTGGGGTGATGCAAGATGTTTTCCAAAGCCTCGGGACTCTCCCCTGTTCCAGGCTCAGGTTGAAGATGCACTGTAGAAGACCCCCCAGCTCCGATGCACAGACCTTCAGCAGTCATGACGATACTACATCTGGACCCACTCTCTGCTCACCTGCGCTGTTGTAATTGTGGGTGGGGATGTCTCTCCTATGCTGGTATCAGTAGAAGGATGTGTGGAGGGTGCAGTACTCTGAGGTGAGAGTGAGAGTGGGTTAGGGTGGTCAAACCTGTTAAAGAAGTTGTTCATTTGGTTTGCTCTCTTCACGTCTCTCTCGATGGTGGCACCCCGCTTTGAGCTGCAGCCAGTGATGATTTTCATCCCATCCCACACTTCCTTCATGCTGTTATTCTGCAACTTCTGCTCCAGCTTTCTCCTGTACTGCTCCTTCGCTGCCCTGAGCTGGACTCTAAGTTCCTTCTGCACGCGCTTGAGCTCATGCTGATTGCTGCCTTTAAAAGCCCTTTTCTTCTGGTTCAAAAGGCCCTTGATGTCACTTGTAATCCATGGCTTGTTGTTAGCATAGCAGCGTACAGTTCTTACTGTCCATACAGAAGTTGATGTAGTTAGTAGTGCAGTCAACAACCTTCTCAATGTTCTCACTATGTGATCCCTGCAGGATATCCCAGTCTGTAGTTCCAAAGCATTCTCTCAGAGCCTTCTCTGCCTCAAGGGACCACTTCCTAAATGAGTGTGTGGTTGTAGGTAGGACCCTCACTTTTGGTTTGTAGTGAGGCTGAAGCAGAACCAGGTTATGATCTGCTTTCCCAAGCGCAGGCAGCGGGGTGGCGCTGTATGCGTCTTTTAACGTTTGCATACAGTAAGTCAATAGTCTTATTTCCCCAGGTGTTACAGTCCACATACTGGGAGAAGGCAGGTAATGTTTTGTCCAGCGTCACATGGTTAAAGTCTCCAGCGATTAGCACAAGTGCCTCAGGGTGCTGCGTTTGTAACTTAGCAACAGCAGAATGGATGATGTCACTCGTTGTCTCCATGTCCGCCCGAGGAGGGATGTAAACAATAACAACAATGACGTGTCCAAACTCTCTGGGCAAGTAATAGGGATGCAAACTTACGGCCAACAGTTCGATGTTCCTGTAGCAAGTGGAGACTGTGACGTTAACATGTCCAGAGTTACACCACCGTGTATTGACATAGAGAGCTAGACCTCCACCTTTGTGCTTCCCACATGTACTTGCATCTCTGTCCACTCTAACTGTGCTAAACCCGGGTAGCTCCACGTTAACATCTGGGATGGTGGTAGTTAGCCATGTTTCACAAAAGCACAACAAACTGCATTCTCTGTAGGTTCTGACATTTTCACACATTTTTGAACTGCCTTTCCCAAGGTTTCTTCCATTTTTTCCACCGTACAAGTGTTTTTTTGGGAGTTTTTCCTTGTCTTCTTAGAGAGTCAAGGCTGGGGGGCTGTCAAGAGGCAGGGCCTGGTTAAAGGCCATTGCGGCACTTCTTGTGTGATGTTGGGCTATACAAAAATAAATTGTTTTGTATCGGAGGCAAATACTGTATGCAAAATTGTAAAAATAAGTAAACCAGGAATAAAAAAGTAATATCTGATTGGTCCCCAGATAGGGGAAGATGTATTAAATAGATTTTTGGAACAAGGAGCTGGTATTGCAGTACCTTCAGGAAAGGTGCACTTCATTTATCGGATCTGGGGACCCGGGTTCGCTTCCCGGGTCCTCCCTGCGTGGAGTTTGCATGTTCTCCCCGTGTTTGCGTGGGTTTCCTCCGGGCGCTCCGGTTTCCTCCCACAGTCCAAAGACATGCAGGTTAGGTGGATTGGTGATTCTAAATTGCCCCTAGTGTGTGCTTGGTGTGTGGGTGTGTTTGTGTGTGTCCTGCGGTGGGTTGGCACCCTGCCCAGGATTGTTTCCTGCCTTGTGCCCTGTGTTGGCTGGGATTGGCTCCAGCAGACCCCCGTGACCCTGTGTTTGGATTCAGCGGGTTGGAAAATGGATGGATGGATGGATATATATATATATATATATATATATGTATATATAAATTGTCTGGAATTCTTCAAAATGGCTTCTAGCAGCTTGTAGTGTTTCCTGCATTCCAACAGATATCAGGCAAGCCTCAGAATTAAAAAGCTGATGGTATGAAGTGAGTGCAGTAGTGTCGGACGTCCAAGCCTATACCGCTAGCAAGAAGCCTTATTAAGCTCCCAGAAACCACGAAACAGTCCTGCAGGCTGTCTGCTGTTGCTGCAGCACCCCCTGTCTTTGAGGCCTTGTTCACACAGCCAGGCCAGGATGTGCCTTCTCCTTTTCACCTTCCATCTCTAAGAGGTGTGAACGTGGTGTCTCAGGATATCTAGCACTGTCACTGATGTCTCATTCCATTTGGGGACATCTGGGGGCGGGGATGGAGGAATTTACGTGCAGGTGGTGATGGTTGTTTTAAGCCGTCCTCTTTAATGCCTGGCCCCTCCCCCCTGCCCTCCCACCCCGGGACAGCCTGTCTGTTTCCCTCCCCCACGCCTACTCTCATCTGTATTCTCAACCTTGTTTCTGCACAAGTCCAAAAGTTTTTTCACTTTTATGGCAACCCTGGGGCTTTGTATTAGGCCTGCCAAGGCTGGTGCCCAGCTAGGCCCCAGCTGGCCCGCTTTTGTCTTGAGGACGTGGAATGTCACATGGGTTCATGTCTTGGTGCTTGTGATAGGGCATATGATTACTCCTGCCAGGTTGATGCTTACCATACAGACACGTGGGCAAGATAGTGGGGCTGGCTGGTCTGGGCAATATTGTAGCATCGCTTCTTGGCCTTTTTGCTAAAATGAACTCTGTAAAAATACTCCAGATATTTTTTTTTTTGAACTCGTTGACTCTGCAACTAAACCTTGCGTGTGTGTGAGTTGCGAAATGTAAACAAAGGCAAGATGGCATCGACATGTGAAAAGGCAGCGAAGCAAGTGCAGAAAAGAAAACACTCGGCAGACGATGTTTTGCGCATTATCGCAGAGTCGGACTCTTGATTTTTCAGAATCAGATTTTATTGGCAGTGATCAGGAGATCGAGCAAGAGAGTGAGAAGCAGGCATCAGCTGATCAGACACCAGCCGATGCCGCGCCAGCGGATCTGCTGCCAGTTGAGTGCCTTCGCGCAGCCGATGCATCTACGGCAAGGGTCGCATGGGATAAATACACAGACATTGATCCGTTGAGAGCCGATCTGGCTACCGGAGTTTACAAGACGGTATGGCTTGCTGCTGTTGGACACGACAGATCACCAGCTGCTGTACTTCAGGCTGCTCTCTCCTGATGCTGCTTTTCAGCTACTGTCAGACGAGACAAACAGGTAGGCAGAGATTTTTTTTGAATCGCGGGCTGCGTTTGCATCGCATTCTCGTTTTTCAAAGTGGAAACCCACAACGAAAGACGAGATGAAGCGCGCTGTGGCATTACAAATAGAGATGGGACAGAACTGGTGATATAACTTCAGGGAGCATTGGTCCAAACGTGTTTTGTCCCCTGGTGGCTTAGGTACGTGCTGCTGCAAAGTTTTATTCACTTCTGTAATAAACAGAAGCAAATCCCATGGGGTGAGCCAGGCTATAATGCCACACATAAAGTTCATAAAGTTTCAGAAGATGAAAAGAGGTGACAATACGGTTTTCATGCAGGCAGAAAACTTGGCAGTGGCATGGCACGATGGCAAATGGGTGACTTGTCTCTCTACAGTACACACTAACAATATATGTGAGAAAGTGCAGCAACAGACAATTAAAAAATAGGCACCAAAGCAACACATATTGTAAGGAGTGCAATGTGGCAATGACTGAAATTGGCTGCTTTGAGCGAAATCAGACTTTGCTGTGTAAAATGTATGTGATATGTATGTGAAATCATAGAGTATGCAGGCTCATACAACATGCAAGACAGTAACATTTGTCAAAAGTAAATATTTTTTGTTGATTTGATATGTTAAACAATTGCTTTGTGTTCTTTTTTAAAAAATGTTAGTTTTTGGAAAAATATTCAGCCCTGGGAGAAAAGAAACAAAAAAAAATTAGCCCTAAAAGAGTTAAAAAATAAAGGAAAGGAGGAAAAAATCAAGAATGGAAGAAATGATGGATAAAAATCAAGACATCAAAAAAAGAGATAAGGAAATAATGGAAATAGTTGTAACTCATTATAGAGAAGTGTATGGAAAAAAGAGATCGATAATGAGTATATCGACAAAATAGAAAAGACAATAGATCGATTCTATACAGAAGAACAAAGAAAAAAGTTTGTGTCAGGAAATTAAAATGGAAGAAGTTGAAGCAGAGGTTAAAATGTTCAACAGAGGAAAAACACCAGGGATAGATGGATTACCAATTGAATTTTATTTGACCTTTTCGGAAATTTTAAAAAATGATGTACGTGTCTTGTTTTTGGAAATTCTAAAATATGGAGAAATGACAAGCACAATGAAAAGTGGAATAATAACACTTATTCCCAAAGCAGGATGGCAAGAATGATGTAAAAAATTGGAGGCCAATTACACTGCTTTGCCAGGATTATAAAATATTGACAAGAGTCTTGGCAAACCGACTAAAAGAACATATTGGTGACATAATAAAAGAAGAGCAGGCATGTGTGGTCCAGGAGAGAAGCGCAGCAGATAATTTATGTGTGATAAGAGATTGTATTAATGTAATGAAAGAAAAAAATTTGGATGTGGGGCTAATCAACTTAGATCTGGTGGCACATAATTATATGTGGAGGGTAATAAAAAAATGGGAGTTCCAGAAGAATTTGTGGGATGGCTAAAGGTGGTATATAATGGAATAGGAAGTAAAATAAAAGTAAACAATAGGTTGACAGAGGAAATAAAAGTAGAATGTGGAGTATGGCAAGGGTGTCCATTGTCAACAGTGCTGTTCGTGTTGAGTATTGAGCCTTTTTTGAATATGATCAGAAACAACAAAAACATAAGAGGAATTGAACTTCTGGGAAGTGGAGGGCAACAGATTAAAGTGTTTGCGTATATGGATAACGTCACTGTGATAATAAGGGATGCGTGGAGCGTAAAACAAGTAATTGAGCACACTGAAAGTTTTTGTAGATAGATAGATAGATAGATACTTTATTGTAGGGCCTCAGGTCAAATTTAAACTTAAAAAAATGTGAATGTAGGCTATGGGGAAAATGGAAGGAAAAACCGAAAGAAAAGATAAGACTTACGGAAAAAGTAAAAGTACTCGGAATTACCTTTGGAGACGTCAATACAGAAAAGAAGGAATGGAAAGGAATGCTAAAGCAGATCATTAAAAAAACAGGGTTCTGGAGCTTGAGAAAGCTGACAATAGAAGGGAAAATATTGCTTGTTAAGGCAATCATCCTTCCAAAATTGTCATATTTAGCAAATGTTGTTTACCCCTCAAATAAAATACTAAAAAAGATTATAAGAACTTGTTTTGTATTTCTATGGGGCTCAAAGTGTGAAAAAATGACTAGGAAAAAGGTCATGAAGAGCAAAGAAAATGGAGGCAAAGGCTTTCCAAATATTCAAAAGGAACTGGATCTAAAACATACAGCAACAGTTGTGAATATGGCAATAAATAAAAGAGGAAAACTAGCAGATATGATGAGATATCTGCTAGGGACGGAACTAAGAGAAGGTGAAACTGCAAAAAACAACTAATAACAAACATATCGTATGCAATACACCAAAACACTATAAGATAATAGTAAAATGTTTACAAAGGTATGCATGGGAGGAAGGAAATCCTAAATGTGGGGAAAGAAAAAGGAATTAAAGAAATACATAGGAAAGGAGGAAACAATTATAAAAATGCAATCACTCATGGATGAGCAAGGTAAAAAAAATGTGGCAACAAATATCAGACAAAGAATTGACAAACAGACAAAAAGATCTGGGGTGGATGTATAAAGTCATGTATAAAAGGAGAGTGGTAACAAGTCCAACGTGTCCAAGAGAGAAGGGTCTGGCTGCAGACCGTGCACTCTCAGCCAGATGCACGCTCAGCCACAACAGGAAGTGCAACTGAGGCTCAAGCAGCAACTTAGTTTTTGAGGCCAACGCAAACAGTAAGTTATGTTTTATTATTTCTTTTACCGAATTATATAGTTACATGTTTTATTTTATTTCATGCCATACACACATTATTGCAGTATAAATGTTTTGGTCAAGTGCGTTAAGTAACTTCTTTCTTTGATGACTGGAGTGAGTTTGTTTTCAGTTGTGGCGACTACTAGCCAGTTAGCTCACGTTATCTTACCGTTAAATAGACACATGTCTACGATCTTAAGATATCAGAAGCATATTTAAAATCATGTGAATTAAAGTGATGTAAAAATGATTATTAAGCTTATTAATAAAACAAAGATGTGTTGTTTCTTTGTCCTTTTACAGATGCACCCCTCCATAAGACGTGAGGCTATTGTGCCACAGCAGTGCACGAATTGTTGCACTTTGTATCATTGTCCACTATGCCCTGCCCTACAGTCTATGAGGTTGGCAAGAATCCAACAGCATTTAGATGGACATTTAAAAAATGCAATTATTTTTGAAGGTAATGCAAGGTGGATTATTACAATATAACTAGAGTGAATGAATAATTAATGTGCAAAAATGCACTGAACTCTTGCATGTTAAAGCACAAAAAACCTGAAAACTTTAGCCAGACATGAGAAAAATATTCTTTTAAAAATTTGGTAAGAGTCCCCCATTTAACAGAGTCTGTTTTCAGTCTACTTTAAGGCATTGTACAGACAGGGAAAAAAATCACTTAAGGTGCTTGTAAATTTACTGGACACAGACCATGATATAGCCCACATAACAGCCACAATAGTCCCATTGTTTAGCATCTGAATGCTTTGTTTCAAGATTAATTTATTTACTGACTTGTTACCTTTAACTGGTTCTTATTTCTAACAGATAAGAGAATATGTCGTTGCCATCTGCCATGCAGGTCTGAGGGTCTTAGAAGAAACAGTATGGAGTGTCATCTAAAAATATGCTCAAAATCTGCATCTGAGCCTTCCCACAGCCTACTTTTTCCAGCACAAGAATCTTCCTTCGACCTACCTGTTATGGCACAAGAACCTTCCCATACCATACCACTACCAGTACAAGAGCTAATGAGCTGGGTCCAGAAAACAGTTCTAAAAAAAAGAATGGACACGCACATCTTAAGAAAACATACAGACATATCCCAGGATGTAACACTCATGTCTCATCTTTCCAGCATTTGTGTTGATGTATCTAATGGAGTGTCAGTAGTTCAACGAGCTGGCCATGGTTTTTCTGTTCCGGTCCATGTACAAAGGAAGACAACAGGCAACATTCATCATATTAAATGTGAACTGGAGGAATGCTGCCAATTCCACCTTTTGGCTCAGAGAATTGCCTTTTAGTCAGTGTGAACATCTCCGCTCACTTGATTATTGCCATGACACTGCTATTGAAGATATCTTAAATCCCATTGTTCTAGATGAAATGGTGGCCCTTAAGTTTTTTGGGAATGAAAAGAAAGCAGTTTGCCTAAAACGGCAAAAAGCAGCACGGGCAGCTTGTGTCCCATTTTCTGTTTTGGTGGAATTTGGTGGCTCCAATAAGCAGATTATGCTATCCATACATGAGCCTACAATACATTATTATAGCCGTCTCGGTAGAGTCATGGTCTGCTATAATTCGAGTGATGGCATTTGGTAATTCGAGTGATGGCAAAAACATTGGTAAATGGCACTTGTTTCAAATTAATAGAGACTTGTTCAAGACTGGACCATCTAAATCAGCAGATGCACAAACATTGCAAGGGGGTATTTATGTGCCCAACATTGATTTGCAAAGTAGTGTGCAATATGTCTTTGATGAAAAAAAAAATACCAGCTTTCCTCCCAGATGCAATAAGCAAACCCAAGTCATTACTTGAGTATCCTACACAGTTGTGTCCTGTGGAAACAACATGTACATTTTGTTCTGAACAAACTGTACTTGAAATGCCTCTGTTGGTTTCAGAAAAGGCCAAAATTGCAACAATGGCAGGTGTAATGCATGGTAAGTTGAATATTCACTTAAATGTGTGGCCTTGCATGTTTCTCCCAACACACAGACAATACTGGAAAACTGGAAAAACACTTTTTGTTTTCCTTTTGTTTTTTAGATGTTTGGGTCTACACAAGAAGATGCCCAGTATGTCATGTGCTTTACAGGTACCAGGAATGGCAGGACGGACTACACATTTTTGACAATCACTTGTTTCTAAGTCTTGAACTTTGTCTGTACCTTAGACAAGGGTTGCAGGTTTGTATGAATGTGCATAAGACAGAGCTTGATTGATTAATTTCATTTAGTTTGATTTTTATAATCTAAATTTTTCTGTTCACCCTGCTTTTTTTTCCTTCAGAATCATATTTCAACTTCTAGGGCCATCAACACTTTGGAAGGCCTCAGGGGAGTCCAATACCCAAACAGAGACAGCCTTCTCCATGGTTACTTGCATTTTGAAGCATTAACAGATAATGACTACAGTTATTCATGTGTAAACTGTGGATACCATCCCCCAGTTGTTATCATGGACCTTCATAAAAAAGGTGTTTTCGGCTTAGCAGGTAAAAAACATTTAAATTATGTCTCTTCATTAATGCTACATTTTATACCAGGAAAAAATCTTCCCTTATTTCCCTTTACATCAAAGTGAGTGACCTCAAAGAGCCACCTGGCGAATTCAAAGGCGAAGTGGACATTGAACAGTTCTGGCGATCTGTTTGTCTTGAGATGGTTCCACGTGGATTCTTTCCAAGTAATTACCCACTTAAATTTGATAACTGGTTCCTAAAATGTTTTATTATATCATCTAATTTGTTATTTTATGTTTAAAATGAAATTTAAATAACTCGTGTTTCCCTTCAGGTCGTGCGCAGAACCCTTTTTCAGTGGAACCCACCTATGAGAACTGGGCTCCATGGATTGGTAAACATACAAGGAAAACCCAAATAGTACTCAATACTGAATATGAGAAAGTAACAACTTCAAAGAGTGCTCCAGAAGAAGCACAGATCATTAATTTATCTGAAGATCGTCTTGTGGATGAGTTAATGAAGCAGAAGGTAGATGGATTTAAGTATTTCTTACTAAATCAGTTAAGATGAAGTGTAGGGGAACTATGGTCTTTGTTATTACAGTTTTACTTGTGCTGATCGCCAAGGAAAGAGAGGTGGAGGGCTAGCAAACATTTACTCAAGCAGGTTAAAATGTAAAAATATCAGTTTTGGTAAATTCAAGTCTTTTGAGTATCTCGCCATTGTTATTCAGGGAGATTCTCACGTTCTAGTATTATCCGTGTATAGACCTCCAAAATTCAACGCGTCCTTCTTTGAGGAATTCTCTGACTTGATGTCAATCTTAATTACGAACTATGACACACTCTTAATAGTCGGCGACTTTAATTTTCATATAGATAATCAATGTGACCAGAAAGTAAAAGAATTTATGAACCTCCTGGACTCTTTTGATTTGAGACAGCTCGTTAATCAGCCTACACATAAAGCAGGTCATACATTAGACTTAGTAATTACTAAAGGACTAAAAGTTGATATAAAGCAGGTCATTGACATTGGTCTATCAGACCATTTTCTTCTACTCTTTAATATAGAAATAATGATAGAAAACACTCATGAGAAGCATATTGTTAAAAAACGGTTCTTTGATCATCAGCAGCTTTAAAACTTTCAAACATTCTAACCAATCAGTCCGTTTATAGTGCCAACTATAATAGCGAGGAGAATGTAAATAGTAAGGTGGAAAGATTTAATACTAAAGTGAGGGCTGCTGTTGACTTAGTTGCACCTGAAAAGACAGTTAAAAAATCTTCTAGCATTGTTATACCATGGAAGACCCAAAGAGTGTCTGATTTAAAGAGAACATGCCGTAGAGCTGAGCGTAAATGGAGGAAAAGTAAACTAACTATTGACTATGAAATATTAAAAGTTAAAATAACAGAATACAATAACACAGTCCGTCTTGAGAGGCGCTGCTATTTCTCTAAGATTATAAATAACAATGCTAGTAATCCCAGAGTCTTATTTTCGACAATTGATCATCTGTTAAACCCAGGTAACTCAAAGGAATGCCTCCTAAGTACTTCCAGTAAAACCTGTGAGGCTATCGCTGTATTTTTCAATCAAAAAATTAATGATATTAGAAATAACATAGTATATCTCCCCAACACTAAGGATCCTCCTAAACCCCAGTACCCCATAATAAACAAATTAAAGTCTTTCACTAGGATAGATTTACCTGATTTACATAAAATAATTTCTCAAATGAAACCCTCCACTTGTGCCCTTGACCCAATACCAACAAATTTTTTCAAAGAAGTATCGGGTGTGCTTAGTGATAATGTTCTTGACATAGTAAATTCGTCATTAGATACGGGGGTCTTCCCAGACTGTCTTAAGACTGCGGTAGTTAAACCCCTACTTAAGAAAAATAATCTCGATCCCTCTGCTCTTGAAAATTATAGACCCATCTCTAACCTGCCTTTCTTAAGTAAAATTTTAGAGAAGGCAGTCATTATACAGTTAAATGAGCACCTCAATAAACATGCTATTCTTGATAAATTTCAGTCAGGTTTTAGAACAAATCACAGCACAGAAACTGCACTCGTTAAAGTAGTAAATGACTTGCGGGTAAATGCAGACAGAGGCCATTTATCTGTTCTCATCCTCTTAGATCTGAGTGCCGCATTTGACACCATTGATCATAATATTCTTAAGAATTGCCTTAGTCAATGCCACCCATTGCCTCTCTGGCAGTGTCTTAAATTGATTTGAATCCTACCTGGCAGGGAGAAAATTCTTTGTTAGTTGTGGTAATTATAACTCAAAGACACATGATATTCTATATGGTGTTCCACAAGGCTCTATCCTGGGTCCACTGCTCTTCTCAATCTACATGCTTCCATTAGGTCAGATTATCTCAGGGCACAACGTGAGCTACCACAGCTATGCTGATGACACACAGCTGTATTTATCAATAGCACCTGATGACCCCAAATCTCTTGATTCGCTAACACAATGTCTAACTTGTATCTCAGAATGGATGAATAGAAACTTTCTCAAATTAAATAAAGAAAAAACCGAAACCTTAGTGATTGGCAATAATGGATACAATGAGGCTATTAGAAATAAACTGGATGCATTAGGATTAAAAGTCAAATCGGAGGTAAAAAGCTTAGGGGTAACCGTTGATTGTAATCTGAATTTTAAATCGCATATTAATCAGATCACTAGGACAGCATTTTTTCACCTAAGAAACATAGCAAAAGTTAGACCTCTTATATCATCGAAAGATGCAGAGAAATTAGTTCATGCGTTTGTTTTCAGTCGGCTAGATTACTGTAACGCACTCCTCTCAGGACTACCCAAAAAAGACATCAATCGTTTGCAACTAGTGCAGAATGCAGCTGCTAGAATCCTTACCAGGAAAAGAAAATCCGAACACATTTCTCCAGTTTTGATGTCACTACACTGGTTACCTGTGTCATTCAGAATTGACTTTAAAATTCTGCTTATGGTTTATAAAGCTTTAAATAATCTCGCCCCGGCTTATATATCGGAATGTCTGACACCTTATATTCCAAATCGTAACCTCAGATCCTCAACTGAGTGTCTCCTTAGAATTCCAAGAGCAAAACTTAAAAGAAGTGGTGAGGCGGCCTTCTGCTGTTATGCACCTAAAATCTGGAATAGGCTGCCAGTAGGAATTCGCCAGGCTAATACAGTGGAGCACTTTAAAAAACTACTGAAAACACATTATTTTAACATGGCCTTCTCATAACTTCACTGTAATTTAATCCTGATACTCCTGTATATCTAATTCATTATAATAACTATTCATTCAAAATCTGTACTAACCCCTACTCTCTCTTCTGTTTCCTTTTCCGGTGTCCTGTTGGTGGTGGCGTGCACCACCACCATCTACCCAAAGCACCATGATGTTCCAACAATGATGGATGGATTAAAAGCCAGAAGTCTGTATGACCATCAGCATCAAGTGACTCCGTGAAAAACCCGAACTACAAAGAGGACTATTTCATTTATGTTAGGTAGAATGCCCAAAGGGGACTGGGCGGTCTCATGGCCTGGAACCCCTACAGATTTTATTTTTTTCTCCAGCCTTCTGGAGTTTTTTTTTGTTTTTTCTGTCCACCCTGGCCATCGGACCTTACTCCTTTCTATGTTAATTAATGTTGTCTTATTTTAATTTCTTATTTTGTCTTTTATTTTTCTTCTCTTCATTATGTAAAGCAGTTTGAGCTACTTTTTGTATGAAAATGTGCTATATAAATAAATGTTGTTGTTGTTGTTATGGCATGTTTAATGACGTTTTATTATTACCAGTATTAAGTTGGAGTTGTCAGAAAACTCTGCAGGGCCTGCAATATTGATTCCAGGGGTTCACACATGAACATGTTATCAAGGTTACGAGCAGAGATGTGAACACGTCAATGTTATGACAAGATTTACCAAAAAATCTGGGGGGCATCAGGTAAGAGCATTACTATATAATTGTAAAAAGGATAATAATATTTATTATTCTTTATACTATTATTTTGTAATCAAATTATTGTTATAGGTGGATGGTCAATCATATTATGTCCACATGGTGTTGTGTATAGCCTGAAGTTTAATTTGAGAGCTAAGAGTCCTAGGGACTATGCCGACCTCCTTTTCTCTTGGAGACACCTGCCCAACGTTTCTGTGTACAACTTTGCACGAGGGCTTGCAACACATGGAAATTTACGCATGCCATCTTCTATCTATCTATCTATCTTCAATCCCATTCCAACCACATGAAGGAAGACCTGCCGAATCAACGCAGGAAAACACTGACTCAGCAAAGCAGGGTAGACTGAAGATATCTCTTCCTTGATTGACTGAGAAGTCAGAAAATCCAAGTCCACAAAGCCACCCCGTCACTGGATCAGCTGATCACTATGTTCTTTACGACAGACTTCACGGGTCCAACACAAAAGACCCTCAGGATGTATTGAGACGAATTAACTTGGTTCCAGAGCTACAAGGATGGCTAAACAGTCAAGTTGTGGAGCAGTTCTTTGCAAACTTACAGAAAAGCAACTACTTTCTCAACAATATGGCAGCCTCAACACACATCTTCATGATGTGCAACATAGTCTATTACAAAAACACAACAAACAAGAAGATTTTCAGCAGACCTCTATCATGTGTTATGTATCTTATAATTGTTCATGACTTATTTTAAATTATGTCCTAATTTCTCTAGCAACACAGGCAAGTCAAAAGGCACCAAGTCTGTCAAGATGTACTACCTCTGTACACAAACATGTAGAGGAGTTGCTGGAGTCGAGTGGTGAAGGTGTGTTTCCTTTTTACTTCAGCTAATAAAAAAATGGTCAACTTTTGTGTCACTGCTCTCATGCTTTTGTATCAGCAGGCAAAACATCATGTGGACTTTGGTGTGAAGCAATAACAAATTGTCAAAATATTTCTGCATGTCATGCAAGCTGGACCTTACAGTATCACCCGACTCAAAAAGAACTGGTTAGTTTTATTAAATGTAAATTATACAGCATTTCAGTAAATATATATATTTTTAATCTAATTTCTGATATTGGACTTTTATTAGCTAGACTATGTACTTGACACTGAGAGACCAGGAACAGAACTTATTGTTCGAACCACAAAAGCATGTCTTACTCGTGCTGACTTTAGGAGCCTGGGCTTGAATGAGGATATGGAATCTACAGTGAGTTTTGATTTCTGCACATTTCCTGACAGATAATTCTTAATATATTGTAATCTGTAATGAAAGTTTCTAGTATATACAGTATTTTTACTCTGTTGAACATTTTTCTATGAGCTATACATTTGTTTTACAGATTGGAAACAGCTGTTTGGAGTTGATTGAAAGAATTGCTCATGCAAAGGTACAGTTTACGTAGGTGCAATATATATTTTTTTATGTTTTAGTTGTATGACAACATAATGTCTCCAAACACTTCACAGGGAAGAAGGGTTTTCATTGCTGATCTGTATGTTGTCCCAACTTGGCTACCCCCCAGCAACTGTGATCCAATGTTAAGTCTTCCTGTGAGTATACCCTAATTTATTCATGTGTTAATTGGTTTGATATCTTTATACTGTATATTTGACTTTTCTTGCCTATTTCCTTACTGCATTAGAATGATGTTTACACCATTGACTCACTCATGATTCCTCTGTGGACGCCAGGGCACTTCCAGTTGTGTGTAAGTAGGGTTCACTTTACATTAATATTTCACCTAACTTCAACATAATGTTTTTCTTCAGTTTTCTACAAATCATGCTATTTGAGGATCCATTTTTTGATATATTTTTTTTGAGTATTTCAAATTAATTAGTATAGTTTACCTTTGTTCTTAAAGTTATTTCAGTGTTCATTCAGCATTGAAGGAAAGTCTCCTTTAGGTTCTGAAGCCAATGCAGAGAGAGATACTCTTTCTAGATTCTAAATGTGTCCAGGCACCCGGTGGATTTGGTGCTCAAAGATACACAGCTCTGTTAAGGTTACAGTAATGAAATAATTAATTTCGGTTCTGAGACGGTCATGTTCTTATGACCAATCTCACAGAAGTTCCAGAGTTTTGCATGCATTTGCGTAATGCATGCATAAGGTCATGTTCTGCAGACCTTGTTCTGGGATGGTCTTGTTCTTATGACCAGCCTTCAGAAAGCTTTAAAATAGGATTTTCTGTTTTGTTTAGATTTGTATGGCTTTGTCTACAATTGACAGGGATCTTGCAAAAAGGATCAATCCAGGGCAGTGGAGTGAAAAGACTGGACTTGAGTTAGAAGTAATTATTACATATTTATATTTTATAAATACATTTTTAGTTATTATTTACAGCATGAAGTAAAATATATGTTTTAAACTAGGTAAAGAAAAGGTTAGTGCATGGAATATATATATATATATATATATATATATATATATATAAAACGCATTAGGTCAATAGAAATACATGATAACAAAGTGGTGGTGTACAAAGGTTAAAAAGTTGATACAAAACAATTGACACTCACAAATGGTTTCTTTTTTTCCCCTAAAAGAGGTTTCCCCAACAAACGTATGGAAATGACTGTGGAATCTTCATGCTGATGGTGAGATGTATGTTAGTTATTTTGTCCTTTTTGCTTTTTTCCTGCCTTCATACTAATTATTATTTTTTATTATTTTTTTTTTTTAGAGTTAGCCCTTTACGTAGCACTTGATGCCCCCTTTGATTACACAATAGTCAGAATTTTATTTGTTTAAATTAAATTTTCAGAAATAACAAATGAATAATGAAAATCAACGATGCCATTAATATACTTATTTTGTGTTCAGCTGGATATGTCTGCCCTTCGGAAGTGGTGGTGTTTGCTATTGATGGAGAACTTTGAACTGGACAAGTATTTAAATGTGATTGCTGTGAAGTAATCATTTTATCGTGCCATTTGTTCCTTATTCTTTCAACTTTGAAGTGTAATTTTTCCACAGTAGAAAATACATTCATGGCTTATAATGCATAGTTATATGGGAGATTTAAAATTTGTACTTCTTAATCTGAGAGCAAAAAGCAAAAACCTCTTTTTTAACTGTTCTAATCAAGGAGCAGAGCTTTAACTAATAACCAAATCAGCTTTAAAATTTTATAAGTACACTTTAATTATACAGTTTGTTTAAAAGTAAGTATCTTTAATTGCATGTGTCTTATAGTAGTTGCATTTGAATTTTATTCATTTCATTTATCATTTTTCAGCCATGGCAAGCTTTTTGCCCACTGGACAGAGGAGTTCAAGACTTTCTTGAGTGGTAAACGACAGCCTGTATTCTGCCTATGCAAAAGAAAGCATGAAGAGACGGTGCAGGTGAACATTTTTTAATTTATAGAATGCATTTCACTCGAACAGTAAACTTCAGAAAAGCTCTTCAGAAACTCTCCCAACTGATTAAACATTAGTGCTCTGCTATAAATCTCATAGAAAGTAAAAACAGTATTAATAAGACATTGGTGGTATGGGTAACATAGCATGTCAACTTATCTGCCTAATATCTTTTTGAAAGCTGGCAAAAATGCAGATATCCAACCCAGCAAAACTCAATTCAGGGAGATAACCACTATGGTACTTGTTAGCACATTAGAAAATTGAAAACTCCTTTGTGATAAAAAGATCATAATGGATGGTAGCATAAATAAAAGTTATGAGATGTAGCCACAAATTATATGAATCTAAATTGGACCCTAAGGTGTGTTTACCCCATGTACAGAAAAATCATGTAGGTTTACTTAGCACAAAGAGAGGCCAATCAGAATGCCCCCTCAGTCTCATACAGACTCTTGCCCACAAAAACCACCTATTTGCGATATTCTGTGTTGTCTGAGGGAGTCATGACGCTTATATCAGAATGCAGTAGACTTCTGGAACTACAGAAAACATGGGATGTCTGCACGTAATCCAAGGTGGTCCAGTTATTTTTTCCCCAGAGAGGTAGTACTGTCCTGAAACCACCACATAGCCAGATAACTGTAACTAAGTGGTATGTTTTGCAGGCACAGGATGAATGTGAGGATGCGTCAATACCGCCAGAAATACAAGTAAATTTTTTTTTTATCAGTTTTTTATATATCAATAATAATTGCATAAAACACATAAATACACCAAATTTTTATTCCTGTCTAAGGTATCTGTCCTTGCACACGCAAAAACAGCCAGTCAGTGGTGCAGTGACAGCCAAAACCAATTCATTGGTCTGGTCCAGTTGCCCCAGATACTGACTATGAAAGAGGAAGATGCTGGGAAGGCTCTGGAGGAGTACGAAGCAATGAATGCAGAGGAAGATTCACTAGTTAATAGAGATGATGTTCTGGCTCCATTTTGTTTTGGGTTTAGCCATGTGCAAGACATGCACAGAGTTTTAGAAGAAATGGTGAATTGCAGGAAGTTCACTATGTACTGCTGCCTCCTTAACTAAGTTAATGTTTTTTATTGGTTTGTGTTTTGTTGTTGTTGGGTTTTTTTTTGGGGGGGGGGGTTCTTATGTATAAATAAATATATAGACATTTGATTACTGATGTGTCCAATGTCCTTTTCCCTCCACCATTTATTAATCACAGTTTGGTACCTCATGACATGTAAAGTATAGTACGTATTACAGTTCTGATATATAAGATTGTTAACGACACAGAGTTGTTCTATTTGTTTTATTTTCATTTTACTCTTTATTCACACGTAAATACTGTATACATTAAATTTAAATAATGTTAGCAAGTTATGATGGTTGCATAATTGTTTTTTCCTTGGGATAACAGCGGGAACACTAAACTAGCACGCTCTAAACATCAGCGCTCTTGCTACGCTACCACGGCCATGATGCTAGTAATTATAATAACAGGCAAGCATTTACCTTGGTTAACTTGATCTGTTAAAATGGTAAACATGTTAATAAACCAACACACGCCAGCCAAACAACGTGAATATGCACAAGTTAACATGATTAAGAATATTCCATATCGTTCATAAACATTAAAACTATAACTAGCAAACGTACCAACATACCAATCAGGAAACGACTCCCCGGTTGCACTTCCTGTTGTGGCTGAGAGTGCACAGTCTGCAGCCAGACCCTTTTGGTCCAAGAGGCAATTGTTTAGAAATAGATACAGCAGAGCATGTATTCTGGAACTGCAGATATGCACAAGATGTGTGGAAATATGTGGGAAGGGAATGGAAAGGGAACTTAGGTATTGAAGAAATTACAAAAGAAGGTGTATTATATCGTTTGGTGGGAAAGGAGCTAAATGAAAAAATGACAAAAAGGCAATGGAAAATGGTTAGCATCATAAAAGAAAATATGTAGTGGTGGAGGAATGAATTGGTGATACATAATAAGGAAATAACGATAAACGGACTGTTACAGAGATGTGAAAAAGAAGTACTGGAGGAATGGAAGATAAAAGAAAAAGAAGAAAGGAACAAATGTACATAAGAAAAAGGTAAAGGCCTTTAATATAAAGTTTAAAGGAAAAAAAAAATTGTCATGGTGGTGAAATGGTGATGGGTCACAGTGAATTAGCAAATGGGCCAGATTTTGTGTGTGTGCTTAAAGCTAAAACACTGAAAATAAAAAGTAAATGTAAGTGAAAAGGGACAAGCAAAACAGTGTTTGTTCTAAGTAATGGATTTTACACAAGTAATTAAAAAAAAAAATCTTGGCCTTTAGAGTCATGTGACCCTACTCCTGTAGATGGCTCAGCCTGCTCATAGGCAGAAGGCTTCTCTTCCAGCAATGGGATGATGAAATAAAGTTTGTTTTGTATGGAAGAGGGAGGAGAGATGCTAAGTTTCTGGATGTTACCTTTGCATTGGGGAAGATTTTTTGGGCACTGCTTCAACCCCTTCCCAATATTCGATAAATGCTCCACGTTATTGAGGCGAATCATGCAGGACCACCAATTAAAAGATAGTTTTAAGGAAAGAGGCGGGAAAGGTGCACGATATACGTGGAAAGGAGGGGGGGGGGGGGGGAGGAATCCCGTATAGTCTACATTCTGTTTTCAAGAGAGTATTGTATAAAGCAGTTGACACTAATTGCAACCTTTTTTTCTTACCATCGCTGTATAATAGCAGAGCTGGAAAGGGGGGAAAAGAGAGAGACAGGGAAATTAAATACAGAGTTGTTAAAAGACCTCAAAATACAAGAAGAGTATAAGGTGGCCTACCAAGAATGGGCTTAAAGATTGTTTTAAAACAAATAGCAAATGGTGGGACTTAATGAAGGAAAAAACAAAAAACTTTTTCCAGAGGAAAGGGAGACAAAGAATGGAAAAGCAACATGAAAAAGTAGTACATCTGCAGGAAGAATTAGAAAAAAGGTATAAGCAAAGGGGTGAGGAGGAATAAGTAAAAAAAGATAATACAGCAAATAGAGGAGCTTTACAAGCAAAAAGAAAAAAACAGAAAGTTTCAAAGTACAATGCAGGCGAAAGAAGTAAATGAAAAGTGTACACAATTCTTCTTTTAGAAATTAAAAGACCAAAAAGGTGAAGGGCTACATTGAAGTATTAAAGGATAAGAAAGGTAAAGAATACATAAAAAGGAGAAAATAGAGCAATTATTGAGACCTTTTATGGAGAAAGAATACAAAAAGGAAGGAAGTGTTTGAAGGGTATGAAGGAGAAGGTGAAGGAAAAATAAGGATGAATAAAAGAGGAAACAATGCTGAAAGAAGTATAGGAGGCTTTAAAAGATAGCCCCAAAAATGAAACACCTGGGATAGATGGTCTACCTGTAGAATTTTATGTACAGTTTTGGGAACAAATTAAACTAGACCTATTAGAGGTCATCAAGGAAGTAAGCAAAGAAGGAAAAGGCCTAGAATCCTTGAAGAAAAAATTGATAACTCTGCTCCCTAAAAAGTGAGACCAAAAACAGGTCAAAAACTGGAGACCAATCACCCTACTATATGTTGATTATAAGATCTGGAGTAGAATATTGGCAAAAAGGTTGAGAAACTTGCTGGGAGATATACTACATGAAGACCAAGTCTGTGCAATGGCAGGGAGGCAGATGTCAGACAATATCCTGCTGGTGAGAGAAGTGCAGAGGATAGAGGTATCCCAATGGTGGTTTTAAATATAGTTTAGAAAAAGCATATGACGTTCTGGACCACCAATATATCTGGGAGGTCATGGAAAAAATGAAAGTACCAGAGCAGTTAAGAAAGTGGATCAAGACCTGTTACGAAAAAGTTACAAGTCAGATAATAATAAGTGGGAATCTCTCCAAGGAAATAGAAATTAAAAGAGGAGTTAGACAAGGTTGTCCGATGTCTGCCAGTCTGTTTGTCTTGTCTATAGAACCACTGTTGGAAAGCATTAGGTTGGAAACTGCAATAGAAGGTTTTAAAATACCTGGAAGTCAAGGAAAGGAGGCAAAGGTTATCAGATATATGGACGATGTTACAATCGTGTAGAAATACCACCTCAGTCCTAAAAGTGATTCAATGTGTAAATGATTTCTGCAGGGCATCAGGTTCAAACATGAATTTTAATAAAACGGATTGTTTGATAAAAGGTAACTGGAGAGACATTGAGGGAATAGAAAAAGTAGGAATAAATATTAAAAGGATTGAAGTAAAAGTAATGGAAATGTCTTTTGGAAGTAAAAGAGGAGAAAGGAAGGATTGGAAAGAAGTAATAAAGAAAATCAAACAACTAATCGGATTATGGAGGGGGAGAAACTTGATTTATGAGGGAAAGATATTACTAATTAAAGCTCTAATAAAAAAGAGCCAAACGAAAGTAGCAGATATGATGAGATACAAGTTAGGGCAAGCGTGTAGGAAATTTGGAATCTATGAACCAATCAAGACCAAGCCCACTGCATTCAAGACACCCAGACATCTAAGAACAGTGGTTGCTTGCCTAACAGAATACAACTTTGCAAGAGATGAAAACGAAATTTGGCTGAATTGGAAGCATTTAAAAAAGAATATTGAGGAAAATCAAAAATGTATCAGGATAAAAGGAATATCCAAAATAGAATCAGAGAAAGCATGGGATATGGTAGCAAAAAAAGAACTGCCAAATCATTTATCAGATTTAGCAGTACATAACATAATAAACACTAATGGGAATCTGAAAAAATGTAAGATAACACAAAGTGGAAAGTGCCCAAGAGAGAAGTGGCAGATGACAGAAAATGCAAAGCATGCCCTATAGGGGAGGCACCTTTGCAGGACAGGTGTGGAAAAGGACAAAGGAAGTTTTCTTTCCAGGAATAAAATTGGATAAATATGTTATATTAAAGGTAAAGAGCATGAAAACATTTCCAATATCTCTGTCAAGGTTTTAATGTGTAAATATTCAAGTTATTTTATTTTGTGACATGCAATCGGTTAAACCTATTTCCTTGGGTTATAAGTACACTTGTGAAAAAGGGAAAACACAGAGAGAAAAATTAGCAACTTTTAAGAACTATATTTTAATTTGGGTGAAATATAGAATAAACAGTAGTTAATACAATAAAAGAAAAAAATCTGTTCTTATAAGTTTAATACCTGATATGTCCCCATCTGGGGACCATATATTAAATTGACTTTTAGAACAGGAAGATGGAATAGGGGCTTGCTCCGTCCACTCCACGCATTGAGCTGGTATTGAAACTTCCGTGAGCGGTGCACTTTCTCCTTTATTGGTATAAAAACAGAGCAGCAGCCTCAGCTGGGGTTTGGTTACTATCAGGGAATGGAAAGAAGCTTCATCCACAGCAGGATTGATGCAATCAATCGATAAATAAATGTCCCTTCAAACCTGTGTGCCTATACGCCACTATTGCTTGTAGTACTTCCTGCATTCCAACAGATGTCAGGCGAGACTAAAAATTAGAAAGCTACTGTTGTGGGCACGTGAGTGCAGTAGTGTCAGACGACCAAGCCTACACCGCTAGCAAGAAGCCTTATGAAGCTCCCAGAAACCACGAAGCAGTCCTGCAGGCTGTCTGCAGTCGCTGCAGCGCCCCCTGCATTCGAGGCCTTGTTCACACAGCCAGGCCAGGATATACCTTCTCCTTTTCATCTTCCATCTCAAAGAGGTGTGAACGTGGTGTCTTGATGGATATCTAGCTTGTCACCGGTCTTCACTGATGTCTTCTTTGTTCTGTGTGCATCTAGGGGCGGGGATGGCGGAATTTATGTGCAGGTGGTGATAGTTGTTTTAAGCCATCCTCTTCCTGACCCCACCTCCACGCCTACTCCCATCTGTATTGACTACCTTGTTTCTGCACAAGTCCAAAAGTTTTTTTGCTTTTGTGGCAACCCTTGGGCTTTGTATTAGGCCTGCCAAGTCTGGTGCCCAGCTTGGCTCCAGGTGTGTAGCTTTTGTCACGAGGATGTGGAACGTCACATGGGTTCATGTCTTGGTGCTTTTGTTAGGGCATCCGATTACTCCTGCCAAGTTGATGCTTACCATGCAGTTAACGCATGGGCAAGATGGTGGGGCTGGCTGGCCTGTGCAATTTGTAGCATCACTTATTGGCCTTTTTGCTAAGATCAACTCTGAAAAAGTACTCCAGATTTATTAAAAAAATAAAAAATAAAGGAAAGGAGGAGAAAATGAAGAATGGAAGAAATGATGGATAAAAATCAAGACATCAAAAAAGGAAATAAGGAAATAATGGAAATAGTTGTAACTCATTAAAGAGAAGTGTATGGAAAAAAGAGATCAATAATGAGTATATCGACAAAATAGAAAAGACAATAGATTGATTCTATACAGAAGAACAAAGAAGAAGTTTGTGTCAGGAAATTAAAATGGAAGAAGTTGAAGCAGAGGTTAAAATGTGCAGCAGAGGAAAAACACCAGGGATAGATGGATTACCAATTGAATTTTATTTGACCTTTTGGGAAATTTTTAAAAATGATGTATGTGTTTTGTTTTTGGAAATTCTAAAATATGGAGAAATGACAAGCACAATGAAAAGTGGAATAATAACACTTATTCCCAAAGCAGGATGTAAAAAATTGGAGGCTAATTACACTGCTTTGCCAGGATTATAAAATATTGACAAGAGTCTTGGCAAACCGATTAAAAGAACATATTGGTGACATAATAAAAGAAGAGCAGGCATGTGTGGTCCAGGAGAGAAGCGCAGCAGATAATTTGTGTGTGATAAGAGATTGTATTAATGTAATGAAAGAAAAAAATTTGGATGTGGGGCTAATCAACTTAGATCTGGTGGCACATAATTATATGTGGAGGGTAATAAAAAAATGGGAGTTCCAGAAGAATTTGTGGGATGGCTAAAGGTGGTATATAATGGAATAGGAAGTAAAATAAAAGTAAACAATAGGTTGACAGAGGAAATAAAAGTAGAATGTGGAGTATGGCAAGGGTGTCCATTGTCAACAGTGCTGTTCGTGTTGAGAATTGAGCCTTTTTTGAATATGATCAGAAACAACAAAAACATAAGAGGAACTGAACTTTCGGGAAGTGGAGGGCAACAGATTACAGTGTTTGCCTATATGGATGACGTCACTGTGATAATAAGGGATGCGTGGAGCGTAAAACAAGTAATTGAGCACACTGAAAGTTTTTGTAGGGCCTCAGGGTCAAATTTAAACTTAAAAAAATGTGAATGTAGGTTATGGGGAAAATGGAAGGAAAAACTGAAAGAAAAGATAAGACTTACGGATAAAGTAAAAGTACTCGGAATTACCTTTGGAGACGTCAATACAGAAAAGAAGGAATGGAAAGGAATGCTAAAGCAGATCAATAGAAAAACAGGGTTCTGGAGCTTGAGAAAGCTGACAATAGAAGGGAAAATATTGCTTGTTAAGGCAATCATCTTTCCAAAATTGTGATATTTAGCAAATGTTGTTTACCCCCAAAGAAAATACTAAAAAAGATTATAAGAACTTGTTTTGTATTTCTATGGGGTTCAAAGTGTGAAAAATGGCTAGAAAAAAAGGTCATGAAGAGCAAAGAAAATGGAGGCAAAGGCTTTCCAAATATTGAAAAGGAACTGGATCTAAAACATACAGCAACAGTTGTGAATATGGCAATAAATAAAAGAGGAAAACTATCAGATATGATGAGATATCTGCTAGGAATGGAACTAAGAAAAGTGAAACTGCAAAAAACAACTAATAACAAACATATTGTATGCAATACACCAAAACACTATAAGATAATAGTAAAATGTTTACAAAGGTATGCATGGGAGGAAGGAAATCCTAAAATGTGGGGAAAGAAAAAGGAATTAAAGAAATACATAGGAAAGGAGGAAACAATTATAAAAATGCAATCACTCACGGATGAGCAAGGTAAAAAAAATGTGGCAACAAATATCAGACAAAGAATTGACAAATAGACAAAAAGATTTGGGGTGGATGTATAAAGTCATGTATAAAAGGAGAGTGGTAACAAGTCCAACATGTCCAAGAGGCAATTGTTTAGTAGTAGAGACAGGAGAGCATGTATTCTGGAACTGCAGATATGCACAAGATGTGTGGAAATATGTGGGAAGGGAATGTAAAGGGAACTTAGGTATTGAATAAATTACAAAAGAAGGTGTATTATATGGTTTAGTGAGAAAAGAGCTAAATGAAAAAATGACAATAAGGCAATGGAAAATGGTTAGCATCATAAAAGAAAATATGTAGTGGTGGAGGAATGAATTGGTGATACATAATAAGGAAATAATGATACACAGACTGTTACAGAGATGTGAAAAAGAAGTACTGGAGGAATGGAAGATAAAAGAAGAACAAGAAAGGAACAAATGTACATAAGAAAAAGGTAAAGACCTTTAATATAAAGTTTAAAGGAAAAAAAAATGGTGTCATGGTGGTGGGTCACAGTGAATTAGCAAATGGGCCAGACTTTGTGTGTGTGCTTAAAGCTAAAACACTGAAAAGAAAAAGTAAATGTAAGTGAAAGGGGACAAGCAAAATAGTGTTTGTTCTAAGTAATGGATTTTAGACAAGTAATTTAAAAAAAAAAATCTTAGCCTTTCGAGTCGTGTGACCCTACTCCTGTAGATGGCTCAGCCTGCTCATAGGCAATAGGCTTCTCTTCCAGCAATGGGATGGTGAAATACAGTTTGTTTTGTATGGAAGTGGGAAGAGAGATGCTAAAGAAGTGTAAGGAGTTCACAGGTATGGTACTCTTTGAATAGCTCAAGGAAAATTCATAGGACATTTTCTCTTCACAGCTCAATTCCTTGTTTAAGTTTCTGGATGTCACCTTTACATCGGGGGAGATTTTTCGGGCACTGCTTCAACCCCTTCCCAATATTTTTCTCACCAACAGACATCTTAAAATAGGAGGAGATTTTAATTTCGACCTTGGGAAGCAAAGTACCGACTACACCCGACAATTACTCCTGAACATACTGAGCAACCATGAGCTAAAGTGATGTTTCAGTCACAACGGGTGGACAGGAACCCCTCACCTACGTGGCGAAATTCTCGGGGTCATGCCAGTCATCTAGATCAGGGGTGGGCAAATTGCGGCCCGCGGGCCACATGCGGCCCGCTAAGAGTTTTTTGTGGCCCGCCAAGACAGTCAGAAAAATCCGCCTTGAACCGAGATTTCCTTCCCGTGCGTGACCGAAGATTTGTCTCGTATTTTCCACTAGGACAGCCACGTCAATACGCATGTGCAGTGTAGGAACGATGCGCAGTGCTTTCCCGGTTGATCTGTTTAATTTCAATTTTGTCTTTGCAACAGTAAATATATAAATTTCCAACTTTAGTGAAACCATGAACCCTCCGAAAAAACGTAAAATCGGTGATGAATGTCATGTGTTTAATGAAGAATGGACAAACAAATATTTCTTTGGTAATACAGGGAATAAAGCAGTGTGTTTATTGTGTCATGAAACGATAGCCGTATTTAAGGAGTACAATCTGAAACGACACCACGAAACAAAACATAGCGAATTTGGCTGCAAACTTTCCAAGGAAGAACGCAAAATAAAAGCTGCGGAGTGTGTGAAAAGGCTGAAGAAGCAACAAGAATTATTTACAAAGCAATCAACACTTCAAAATAGCGCTACAGAAGCAAGTTTAATGGTAGCCTACAACCTTGCTAAACGCAACAAGCCTTTTTCGGATGGCGAGTTTATTAAGCAGTGTATGGTAGAGTGTGCAAGCGTATTGTGTCCTGATGTGAGAAGCAAATTTGAAAGCATTTCATTGTCAAGAAGGACTATAGTGAGGCGCATTGACTCAATTAGTGACGAACTCACAGAACAGCTGAAGACTGCGAGCAAAGATTTTGTTTGGTTTTCTTTGGCACTGGATGAGAGCACAGATAATGAAGACACTGCACAATTACTCATCTTTATCCGTGGAATTAGTGAAAATTTCATCATCACAGAGGAATTACTTGGCCTAGAATCAATGAAAGATAGAACCACTGGTCAGGACTTGCTTGAGTGTGCTGTGAATTGCGTGGAGAAAAGTGGCTTGTCCTGGAACAAAATGGCAAGCATTACAACAGATGGGGCCAGCGCTTTCATTGGAAAAAATGTAGGTATGGTTAAGCTTTTAAAAAACAAGTTACAAGCACAAGACACAGACAGTGATATCTTGTCTTTTCATTGTATTTTGCATCAGGAGAGCCTTTGTAAAGCTGCACTGGACTTAAAGTATGTGGTAGATCCTATTGTTAGTGTGGTGAACACAATCAGAGCAAGGGCACTCCACCATCGACAGTTCAAATCTTTTCTTGAGGATGTGGAGGCAGAGTATGAAGACGTAATTTACCACAACAGGGTGAGGTGGTTGAGCCTGGGCAAAGTGATAAAAAGAGTCTGGGCATTGCAGAATGAAATCCTCTTATTTCTGGACACGAAGAAGATATCTCATGATTTTGTTACAAAAATAGGATGTGAGGAGTGGAGATACAAGATGATGTTTGCAGCTGATGTATTTGAGAAATTGAATGAATTGAATGTGACATTGCAGGGAAAGGGGTTGTTTGCACATGAAATGTGGAAGCATGTAAAATCATTCAAAGCAAAACTAAGTCTATTTGCAAGGCAAGCAGGTGAAGGCAATTTTTGTCATTTCCCTTTATTAGGAAAACAGAAAGTGCCTGAAAGTGTTTCTGCTAAGATTAGGGATCATCTGCAGAGTTTGGAGGATGAGGTCACAAGAAGATTTCAGGACTTTAAGAAAATTGAGCCTAAATTCAATTTGCTCTCTTATCCCTTCACTGCTGATATTGACACAGCACCTGAGGAGCTGCAGCTTGAACTTATTGACATGCAGTCAGATCACACTGTGAAAGAAATGTTTAATGCTGTGACATTAGTTGACTTTTACAAATCTTTGTCTGCTGAAAAATTTCCATGTATGAAGAAATTTGCTGGGAAAATGTTCTCTATATTTGGGTCTACATATATTTGTGAGCAAAGTTTTTCTTGCTTGAAGATTAACAAGAGTAAATATAGATGCTCTTTGACAGACATTAACTTGCAGGCTGTGATGAGAATCTCAACAAGCAATCTCACTCCTGATTTCAAAAAAATTGTAGAAAAGTGTGATAGGGTACATTTGTCTCATCACTGATTCTAAAATTAAATGTGCTTGCAGCTATAGATATGAAATTAGCACAATAAATAAATTGAATATAAAACTGCTACTATTTTATTTAATTTATATTTATTGATTTTTATAGTACAATTTATACCTTTTCTGAAATGCAAAGTTAACTAATGAATGCAATCATTTTAAAAGGTGCGGCCCTCCGCTAACATCCGCTTCCACAAAGTGGCCCCCGAGCCAAAACAATTGCCCACCCCTGATCTAGATTACTTCTTTGTACACAAAGCTGTTATTGTTTTGAGTAGTACGCTCCAGCCGCTCTGCCGAGCTTACAAATCCTTCGAGAAACTATATGCAAAGGCCAAAAGAGGTGGCATTTTTGATTTTGAAAAGGCATCACGTATAAGTAGCCTCTTGAGGGAAATTTTTGAACAGAAGGCAGAAAAACTCTATTTTAGTTTTAGGCAGCGCTTTCGAGAGACACATGAACGTATGTCCTCAGCTTTTTCTAAAGCGGCAAAGGCGGATCGTAAACACAAAACGCTTCATGCCTTCAAAGACAAACATGGCAAAGTGCAGGTCTCTCCTGCAGAGATGCTCCACGTAGCCTCTTATTATAGAGACACCTTTGCCCAACAACAAGTGGTTCATCAGAAGTGTAGCCACTTTTTGACTGGCCTAACCAGGACAATCACACAGAGCACTATAGCATGGTTGGAAAGACTTATTACACAAGAAGAACTCTATGAAAATCTTAAACTGATGAAAAGAGCAAAAGTGTCAGGCATTGATGGTTTTCCGATAGGAATTTTATATTACCTTTTGGCAAGAACTGTGTCTGATTCTACAAGAGTTGGTCACTACGGTTCTCGACACTGGATTGAATCTGAATTCAATGCGTACAGGAATTCTCTCTCTTATACATAAAAAAGAGGATGACTTAGACCTGAAAAACTGGTGTCCTATAACTATATTATACATGGATTACAAATTAATTGCTAAGACTGTGACTTCCCGCTTAAAGCGGGTTTTACATGAAATCATTCACCCAGACCAAACCTGTGGTATCCCTGGGAGACGCATAAACTGGAATCTGTCACTGGTAAGGGATACCATTGCTTGGGCCGAGGATCGTCAAATCCCACTCATCTTAGTGGCCCTTGACCAGGAAAAAGGCTTTGACAAAGTTCACCACAAATTTTTATTTAATACTCTGCCAGCTTTCGGTTTTGGCCATAATTTTATCCAATGCATTAAAGCACTATAGCATCAGGTAGGAAGCCGATTGAATATTAAAGGCTTTCTCAGCAATACTATAATCCAACAAGCAGGCGTAATGCAGGGATGGCCTCTCTCCCCACTTTTGTATATCATATACATAGAGCCAGTGGCGGACCTGATTAGATGAGATAACCGTGTTTGTGGTTTCCATTTACCAGGAAGTGGAGGACAGCATGTCAAGCACTCCCAATACGCGGACGACCTAACCCTTTTTCTGTCGGATGAATTAGAACTCCCATATGTTCTAGAAACCTTTCAATCTTTTGACATGGAAACAGGCTGTACTGTCAATAAGAAAAAATCTTCAGCTATGGCCTTTGGCAAATACACTACGAGGGCAGGCAACCTGTATGGGATTCATTTAATTACAACCGGCATACATATTTTAGGAGTTGATTTTTTATAGATCACTGAGTGGTCAACAAAACTGGACTTTTCCTTTGGAAAAAATTGAATCTAAACTAAACCTGTGGAATGGACGGAATTTGTCCATGATCGGCAAAAGTCTTGTTCTTAAAATAGAGATTTTATCAGTACTTTTATACCTAGCTCCAGTATTTCCTTTTCCCAAAGCGTTAGGTAGACGACTGGAGAGTATGATTTACCATTTTGTATGGAGAGGATCCTATCAGAGCATCTCGAGGCAGGCCATGGAACAAGACTGCAATGTCGGTGGAAGGAATTTTATTAATATCCAACTGAAGATGGACTGTATATATTTTGCCTCGTTATATGTCGGTCTTTCTGGCCCCAATGTGCACCCCTTTCAGTTTTTTATTCTTTTATGGTTTTCGTTCTCAATGAGACATCTGATTCAGTGGACAAATCTAACTCCAAAGGCAGAAAATAGGCCAGACCATTACCAATATGCGGTCGCTCTGAAAAGGAGATATGGGTCTTTCCAGCAACTTGATATATGTAAAAATCACAAAGCCTTATAACAAGCAGTGAAGCAATACAATGCAGTGCAGTGTGGACCACCAGGACTACACAGTCATGTCTAGAAAACGATTCAACCGAAACCCCTAGATAACCATCTTAAGGACTTGAATTGGTTTTTAGTATGGGGATGCATTTCAGTCAGGGACAGACTGTACAGACATGGGCTGTCCAGAATGGATACCTGTCCTCGTCAGAACTGTGTGACCATGGAAACTATAAAACATGCATTCTGGGAATGTTCCTTCTCACGTGAAGTGTGGACTAAGGTGTCATCCCAATGGCCTGACTTATTTCTTCTTCAGCTATTTACTTATGAATTCATCATGTTCGGAGCGGGCCTTCAAATATTAAGAAATGTTCTATGTTTGTGTTCTGGTTAGTTATTAGTCTCAATAAATGGGGCATCTGGGAGTCACAAAAACTTCTAGTTAAATACAATAAAGATTACAACCTCAAATGGGTTGCAGGATGGGTTAGGAAGGAAATTCGAGACCGCATAGAGTGGATGTGCAAAAATTGGCCAAAGAACGTTGGAAAGAATGTATTATATAATTTTTCGTTTCATGTCTCTTATGTAACTTGTTGGAAATTTGTATACACAGTTTTCTTTTTGATTAGTTGATTGTATGTTATGTTTACCTGTTTGCTGTTCATGTTTTGTACAACCTTTTAATAAAAAACCTTGTCTGTTAAAAAAAAAAAAAAAAATCTGTTCTCATCAATTTAATATCTGGTATGTCCCCTATCTGGGGACCATATATTAAATTGATTTTCGGTACAGGGAGACGAAATAGGGGCTTTCTTCATTCACTCCACGCATCAACCTGGTATTGCAGTACTTCCAGGAGCGGTGCACTTTCTCCTTTTTTGGCATTAAAAACAAAGCAGCAGCCTTGGCTGGGGTTTGGTTACTATGAGGGAAGGGAAAGAAACTTCAACCAGAGCAAGATTGGTTCAATTAATAAATAAATAAATAAATAAATAGCAAGAAGCCTTATTAAACTCCCAGAAACCATGAAGCAGTTCTGCAGGCTGTCTGCTGTTGCTGCAGCGCCACTTGTGTTCGAGGCCTTGTTCACACAGCCAGACCAGGATGTGCCTTCTCTTTATCATCTTCCATCTCGTACAGGTGTGAACGTGGTGTCTCGAGGGATATCTAGCTTGTTATCGGGCTTCAATGATGTATCCTTTGTTTTGTGTGCATCTAGCGGCGGGGATGGAGGAATTTACATGCAAGTAGTGATCGTTGTTTTAAGCCATCCACTTCCTTGCCTGGCCCCTCCCCGGGACAGCCTTTCTGTTCCCCTCTCCCACGCCTACTCCCATCTGTATTGGCTACCTTATTTAAGCACAAGTCCAAAGGTTTTTTCGCTGTTGGTGGCAACATTTGGGCTTTGTATTAGGCCTGCCAAGTCTGGTGCCCAGGTTGGCTCCAGATGGGCTGATTTTGTCATGGGGACGTGGAATGTGACATGGGTTCATGTCTTGGTGCTTGTGTTAGTGCATCTGATTACTCCTGTCAAAATGATGCTTACCATGCAGTTGACACATGGGCAAGATGGTGGGGCTGGCCGGCCTGGGCAGTTTGTAGCATCGCTTCTCAGCCTTTTGGCTAAGATCAAGTGTGTGTGTGTGTGTGTGTGTTTGTGTTTGTGTTTGTGCGCTCAAGTTCTGGAGGGCAAGAGAAACAAAGACCCTCAAAAAGGGGTTTTGAAGATGGGAGAAAAGGTAAATGATTTGTCGCACATGGGGGTGAGAAATACTTTGTTTTATTCGGAAGATTACTGAAGATTTGAGCCTGCTAACTTTTCGGGAGTTTAAAGATAAAGTTTAAGGCAAGTTTTGGGAGTGGACATGCAAGTGGTGCTTTGCATACAGGATGGGGATTATGGGTCCTATTTTGATGTTAGTTTAGAATCAGCGGCATCTTTAGACTTTCTATGGGAAATGCTTCAGGCGCGTCACCAGATGGCACCCTTGTCTCATTTCAAAGTACAGCCATTGTGGAAAAGAGAAAGTTGTTACAGTCCATATGTTTAATCCCTGGGTGGAGGACAATGAAGTCATGGCTTTTTTGAGGAGATATGTTACTGCGGTTTACTTTATTAGGTGTGTGACAGATGACAAAGGGCTTTGGAATGGACGCAGGCAATACAGAGTTCAACTGAAGAAGGATTTGTCTTCCTCAGATGGACTGACTCACCCTCCATCCTCCTTTTTCCTAGGACTGAACAAGGGTTATCTTTTCTATGGTGGTATGCTCACGAGATGCGGCAAATGCAGACAAGATGATCATGTAACTAGATATTGTACAATCATGATTTGCCAGAATTGCAATACTGCTGGCCACAAAGCTAGTGACTGCCCAAATCCGAGATGTTGTCACATTTGTGGACAGACGGATCATTTGTACCAAAGCTTGTCCAGAAAAGCAAAAACCCCAGGAAGATGAAGAAGCGGTTCTCTTCACCGAGGATGCGGAACAGACCAGGACAGGAAACAATGTGGCAGAGAAGGAGGCAGAGGAAAATGTTAAGTTATCCTGTAGTGTACCTAGAGAATAGACTGCTAAAGAGCCTGTACATGAGAGAGGGAAGCAGAGTCAGCTGGAGGCAGTGGAGGTTTTGAAAATGACACAGTCTGCACAGATTTTTGAGGAGCTTGAAAAGAGAGTTGACGGTCTTATTGAAAGAGAGACTGACAGTGTTACTGGAAAAACAACAATGACGGTTTTGGCAAGGATGACCTCATTGGATGAATTGTGGGAGTGTGCCCCACTGGGCAGACGGAAGAAAAAGGCATGCTCCAGGGAAGTGTCGGAGCCTGCACAGGAACCGAGTGAGAAACGTCAACTTACTAATAATCGGTTTGATCCATTACAAGGTTTGGAGGAGATGGACCTGGGTGAAGATTTGGACACAACAAGTGGTGAATCTGTGGCAACTACTATCATTGAGGTGCCGGAGACTGCAGTGACAACTCCTACGGATACACTGTTTGACCCGTCACCTGCTTCGCGTGATAGCTACGGAGACGATCTGGTAGGGATTCATTTCAATGAACCAAATGATGAACAGTTTTTGGACAGTGCCTCCATGGTCGTCTTCTCGGACATAATGGCCGGGATAGAGGATGGGGAAGGCCTAAGATGACTTGCTATGGGAATGCCATGTTTTTTGACTTGTGCGACTGTAAATGCAAGAGGTTTGAGGGGGAAGCCAAAGAGGGAGGGGGTTTTTCTTTGGCTAAGCAATCTTACCTTCCAAATATGCTTTTTGCAAGAGGTCCATCTTAAATCAGAGATTGATGTGCATAGCTTCTCCAGGGATTGGGAGTGGACGATCTATCTAGAGCGAGCCGCTCTATTGGAGGTTTTAGAACCCTGTTTGGTAATGGACAGACTGGTAGTATTGGGCAGGGATTTCAATGTAGACAAAGAAAAATGTGACGGACAAGATTATACAGGCCCAAAGTTACAGCGATTGGTGGGCAATTACCTTTTGAAAAATGGCTTTAGGAGTTGCTCACCTTTAGCAAAGGGATACACCGGGAACGACTCAAGAGGGGTGCAGAGTTGGCTGGATCTCATTTTTGTCTCACGAACAGTCCAGGTAGTGAGAAGTGAAGTGGTACCCGTTTGGTTTTCTGATCACTCTCTGCTCACTTGCACACTGAGTGTACCGGGAGGGCAGTGGGGAAGGGGTTTCTGGAAGCTGAATGTGTCTTTGTTGCTGGATGAGGAGTATAAGACCGTAGAACAATTAATACAACAGCAGCTCACTCACAGAATGAGGTTACCCACTTCTTTGGAGTGGTGGGAACACCTGAAGCATAGAATTCAGTTATTTTCCATTTATTATGGGAGACAGAAAGCATGCAGAGAACAAAGAGTTGTAAGTCGGGTACAAGAGCAGCTTGCATATAAATATAGTCTGTTTAACGACGGTTAGTATTACGATGTGCAGGTGATTAAAGCCCTGAAGAAAAAACTTTCCAAAAAAATAGTGGAAAAGGCAAATCGATATTTTGTGAAAGCCAGGATAACATTTAAAGAAAACGATGAAGTTATGTCTTTGGCTTTCTTTCAATCAGTCAAAACAAGGCAAAAGAGGAAGATGATTCAAAAGCTTAAAAATGCAAAAAGTTTTGATGTCACGGACATGGAAGACATGTCACACATAGCCCACAGCTTTTATCAGCATTTATTTGAAGGGAAGGTGGTGAACGAGGATACAGCAGAATGGTTCTTACAAGTAGTAGATGTAAAGGTCACCGAAGCAGAATCAAACAAACTAAATGCAACACTAACTTTGCAGGAGCTGTCAATGGCTTTGGATACAACGGCTGATGGGAAAGTGCTCAGAGTTGATGGTCTACCCAAGGAATTTTATAAAGCACACTGGAAAACTGTCAGTCCACTGTTGCTGCAAGTCTATGACGCAGTATTAGCCATGGGCAGACTCACCCCTACAATGCACAAAGGAGTTATCACTTTGATATATAAGAAAGGTGACACAGTGGACATGACAAATTGGCATCCTATTACTTTGCTGACCTTTGATTATAAGTTGTTAGCAAAGGTTTTGGCACTATGTATTCACAAGGTATTGCCAGGTTAGTTTCATCCTGATCAGACACGTGGGGTACCCGGGCAGACGATACACTGGAGTCTTTCATTGATACAAGATATTTTTGCCTGGGCATTGAAAAGGACAGTGCCAATGATACTAGCTGCTCTGGATCAGTAAAAAGCTTTTGATAAGGTCAATCATCAGTTCCTGTTTAGGGTTCTATATAAAATGGGTTTTGCTGGGCAAATGTTACTCTGGCCCTGCACTTTGTACGCCGAGCTCAGTAGTGTGGTCAGTGTTAATGGCCATATGAGTGTTTTTGTACCACGGTGCTCCAGGTTACGACAGGGTTGCCCACTGTCACCTCTGCTCTACGTTTTATAAATTGAGGTGGTGGCTGCGCAGGTGCGGAATGATTTAACCATCCGAGGCCTACCCCCAGGTGGAGAAGGGGAGACAGTCAAAACAATACAATATGCAGATAACTTCACACTTGTCGCCACCGAGGAGGACGATGTCCACAACTGTTTACTCATTTTTGACAAATTTGAAAAAGCTGTGGGATCCAAGCTCAATAGACGGAAGTCCTCAATGTTGTGGTTAGGAAATGGAGAGAGAGAGAGAACAGACTCCTTAGATGGACTCACAGTTCAACCTGATGACATTAAAATCTTAGGAGTTAACTTTTATAGAGAAGACAGTGTGCACAGAAATTGGGAGGGAAGACTCGCAAAAATTAAGCAACGCTTAGGTCAGCGGACTACACGCCACCGGTCCTTTGTGGGCAAGAGTTTGGTTATTAATGTAGAAGTTTTGCTACTTTGCACTTATTTGGGGATAATCTACCCACTGCCAAGATTTTTCGGTAGACAAGTACAGAAGATACTCTTTAATTTTATTTGGTTTGTAATTAGGGCACAAGTGTAGAAAGTAGGTCACCAAGTGTTGAAAATTAGGTTCAGTGATCCTTATCTAGTTTAGACCAGGACAATCAAGTTCCAAGTTGTCAACCATTTATTTATTTTTCAATTTTGAATAAGAGGCATTATATTTACAAAAGAAAAATTTGATATTAAAAAATACTTTATTAATCTAAATCAAATAAAAATTAGAAAATCTTTATTTCACATATTTTCCAAAAAAAGATTCCATTAACACTGAAAAAAGCGATTAAATTAAATATATTAGTTAGTCTAATAATTTATAAACCCCACAAAATTCTAATGATGAAAATAGCTATAGTAGTATTGTTACTTTGTTCCCTATTAGGCTTCATTTAATTATTTAAATATAAAGTCATCCATCATTAAAAAGTCAGATTCATTAAGATAATTTAACCAATTAAAGGGATGGGCACTGGGTGGGTTAGGTAAGGAAAAATTAGACTTTGGCCACACATTGGCACTCTAGTCCTTCATTTAAAAAATAATTCTAAATTGATTACAAATTAATCATAAGTATCATAAATATAATGACATCTTAATAGATAAATAAGGTAAAAGTAATTTTTTTAAACAACATTCAATAAATTCATTGAAATAACCTAAAAACTGTCATTTAGGCCCCTGGGATAAAATGTATCTAGTGCCTCGATCCAGTGTTTTTCTCACTTCAACTTTTGTTTTTTAGTCCAATAATCCTGTGTTCTTAAACCAAACATTACTGGTTTATTACTGCCTTGTGAAAGTGTTGTGTTCGTATTTTCTTGTTCTTGTAATAATTCTTGCAGCCGCATTTTGTATTAACTGGAAGCTGTATAAAGAACAGTTTGAACATCCAGTGAACACCGCATTGCAGTAGTTGTGTGATTTTGGCCTATACAAAAATAAACTGTATTGTATTGTATTGTATTGTATAAAGAATAGTTTGTTTGACTTGTTTTTCAATGTGCCAGAGATAATGTATAACCCTAGACTTAAGGGAATTTTTTGTTTTTCCAATGCAGTGTAATCTGCAGTCTAAATATTTATATACAATTACACAATTTATTTTTGTATAGCCCAAAATCACACAGGAAGTGCTGCAATGGGCTTTAACAGGCCCTGCCTCTTGATAGCCCCCCAGCCTTGACTCTCTTTGAAGACAAGGAAAAACTCCCAAAAAAAAATCTTGTAGGGAAAAAATGGAAGAAACCTTGGGAAAGGCAGTTCAAAGAGAGACCCCTTTCCAGGTAGGTTGGGCATGCAGTGGGTGTTAAAAGAAGGGGGTCAACAGAATAAAATACAATACAATACACAGAACAGAACAAATCCTCAATACCATATAAAAATAAAAATTTTAGAAGTACGGAACAAAATTTAACAGTAGATGATATCACATAATAAGATTTGGATATATTTAGAGTCCTGCAGACCTCATCCATCAAGCTGCCTCCCCCATTTGGCCATTCCATGGCTGAAACAGTGCTGGGCCAGCCAGTCCGATGAAAGGACCACTCTTTCCCACCATTCCTGCGATCCTCCATCAGGGATGACTTTCCCTTAGGCAGGCAAAACAACTTGGCAGATGGGCCTTGGCACCAAGTGTCACTTTTGAGTACCAAGAAGAGAAACAGAATAGGTGAAGGTTAGAATCCAATTATAATTATTATGTTACTTATGTTTTAGTGCTAATGACTAACAACGGAGATGCAGTATGTACAGTTAATCAGCAGCTCTAGTCAGGATATGCTAAACTAAAGTAGTGAGTCTTCAGCCGGGATTTAAAGGCTGAGACCGAAGGAGCATCTCTTATAGAAGCAGGCAGACCATTCCACAGTTTAGGGGCTCTGTAACTAAAAGCTCAACCTCCCACTGTTATTTTATTAATCCTTGGAATCATAAGCAGACCAGCATCTTCAGATCTTAATGTGCGCTCAGGTTTGTAAGTCATGATAAGTTCAGACAAGTAAGCCGGACCTTGGCCATTTAATGCTTTATATTTTAAAAGGAGAATTTTGAAATCTGCCCTGAACTTAACCGGGAGCTAGTGTAAGGATTTAGGAACTGGAGTTATGTGTTCGTATTTTCTTGTTTTAGTAATAATTTTTGCAGCCGCATTTTGGATTAACTAGAGGCTGTATAGAGAACAGTTTGAACATCCAGTCAACACCGCAATGCAGTAGTCAATCCTACTAGAGATAAATCCATTAATTAATTTCTCAGAATCCTGTTTATTTAGAAAGCGCTTTAATTTCCTTTTGCTCTAAGATGGAAGAAACATGTTTTGGACAACTTTGTAATATGCACTTTAAATGACATGCTAGAGTCAAAGATAACTCCTAGATTGTGGGCTGATTCAGTAAAATTAATTGGGATTCCAACTGAGCTAAATGATGACAAAATATTGTTGTGATCAGCGTCATTCCCTCCAACAATTAACATTTCTGTTTTATCTGTATTTAAAGACAAGTAGTTCTCATTCATCCACTCCTTTAATTCGCTAACACAACTAATTAAAGACAACATCGGAGAAACTTCATTTGATTTAAATGAAAAGTATAACTGGGTGTCATCTGCATACGAGTGAAAATTAACATTATGTTTCCTAATGATAGATCCCAGTGGAAGCATGTAAAGTGAAAACAGTAAAGGTCCCAGTACTGAGCCCTGCGGGACACCATATTGAACAACCCACGTTAGTGCAGTTTCTGTACTATGACCAGTGCGGAAACCAGACTGGAATTTCTCAAATAACTTGTAATGCGTAAGGTGTGTCTGAAGCTGACTGGCGACTACTTTTTCTAGTATTTTAGAGAGAAACGGTAGATTTGAAATAGGCCAATAATTGTTTAGTATGTGTGGGACTAGGTCTGACTTTTTAAGTAACGGTTTAATGACTGAAACTTTTAGTGTATCAGCTACTGTGCCATGCAATAATGAACTATTGATAATATTTAGAATATTCGCTGCAAGAACATCCATTGCCTTTTTACTAGTTTTGTTGGCACTGGATCTAGGGAGCAAGTAGTGGGCATCATTTTAGAAATTAAAGTTAAGACTTCCTGCTGAGTTACAGGATTAAAATTACTAAAGTGCTGAATGCAATGTGAGACAGGGTCGGCTAAGCTAGTGTTTGGTTTGTACTGTGATGCAGAGATCTGGGTTCTTATATTTTTAATTTTCTCATTGAAGAAGTTCATAAATCTGTTGGTATGTTCATCTGTTGGTATGTTGCACTGTTGATCTGAATTTCTAAACAGTATCCGAGGATTTTTATTATTGCTATCTATTAATGTAGAATGGTATTCTGGGCAAGCTTTAAAGAGGGCTTTTTTATATTTATTAACACTCTCTGTCCATGCAATTTGAAAGACATGTAGCTTTGTTGTTCTCCATCTGCGTTCCAGTTTTCGACACTCTAATTTAAGAGCTCGAGTGTTTTCATTAAACCAGGGAGAGTTTCTATGTGCTTTGATCACTTTTGTTTTAAAGGGAGCCACTGCGTCCAGAGCATCTCTCAAGGTCACATTATAACGTGATGTTAGCTGATCTAAATTGTTTTCCACATTTACATTTGATGTTAACTGATCTAAATGGTTTTCCACAATTACACTCAACTTACTCAAAGTATCTATAAATTTTGAATCAGAATTACAATCTAGATGTTGCACTGTCTTTGTTTTAATCTGGGAGTGTGTTGTCAAGGGCAGGACTAAATCAAATGTAATTAAGTAGTGATCGGAAATAACTTCATTTAATGGAGTAATATTTAAATTTTGAATTTCAACTTTGTAAGTTATAATTAGATCTAATGTGTGGTTATGATTATGAGTTGGACCTTTGACAATCTGACAAAATCCTACTGAATTTACTAAATAAGTAAAACATTTGCTAAAAGTGTCAAGTTTCCACATCAATGTGTACATTAAAAATCCTCAGTCAGTACTACGTGATCATAATTTATAGCCAAATCAGATAGAAGGTTGCTAAATTCAGTCATGAACAATGAATATGGCCCTGGTGGTCTGTAGACTAGCGCTATAATTGTGTTGGAATCTGTTTTAATATTTAAAATGAATGCCTCAAAGGAGGTAAAGTTGACAAAATTTTTAGAAGTGATTTGCATTTTGTTACAGTGAATTATTCTAAGTCCTCCTCCTCGACCAGAATCTCTAGACTTATGAAGGAACGAGTATCCATCTGGTGACGCCTCAGCTAGGGGGACAGTGTCACAATTACTAAGCCAGGTTTCAGTGAGAAGACACAGATCAGATTTTGTACTTAATATAATATCATTTACCAAAACAGCTTTAGTGCCAAGAGAGCGAATGTTTAATAAGCAGCATTTAAAACTGCATGGTTCTTTCTGAACTGGTGATATATTTTTTTGTTTTAATTTGAAGTAAATTTCTATTACAGATGCCCCAGGTGGAGGGTCTGGTTTTATCTCTTGGTCTAATTATACACCTTATTTTTTTCAATTACTGTAATTTAAGGTTTGTATTAAGACCACATTTAATGAATGCCCCACGACAGGGATTTTGGGTAACAGCTTCAGGAAAGTAACAGGTGGGATAAACAACAGCCTGTGATTTAAGATCACATGACTGCGGCCTGGATGGTGCTCTAATCAGTCAACCAGGCAGTTTTGCTGCCATATTTTGGGATAATACATAAGATCCCCTCCAGTTAGGATGAAGACCATCTCTTCTGAAAAATCCATGCCTTTCCCAAAAATCATCCCAATTGTTCACAAATGCTATGCTTTTATTTGCACATCAGGTTTCTAGCCAGCAGTGAAGGGAATGCAATCTGCTATAAATCACATCCCCTCTATGTAATCTTGGTAAGGGGCCAGATACAACTAAATTCTGACATTTTCTTTTAGCTTTGATGCATAGAGAGATGAAGTTATTCTTTAATATCTCAGATTGCTGTAAATAAATATCATTAGTGCCGACATGTAGCAATAAGGTAGATACTTCATCGTCAGTGACACGGCCCCTGCAAGGCACTTAACATGAACTGCTGGTTTAACACAGTTTGGAATTCTAACATTCCGCACTATGGAATCGCCAATTATGAGCACTTTCTTATTCTCAGTTTCCACAGGCGCGCTGCGGAGTGCTGAGAATCTGTTCTGAGTCTGAATTGGTGACCTGGGTGCAGGGGAACTACATTTTGGATTCTTAGACCCCCGTCTTACATTTACCCACTCGCCCTGTGACTGAATTGGTGCTGCTGACTTCGGCTGCACACTGACTACAGTGGGGCCTGGAGAGAATGAAGCCGAATCAGAAGTAGCCGAATTGTCTAAACAAACCGAGTCGATCCAATTTTCGGTTTGCCTAATCGCTATCAGATTCCTAACGCGGTCCTCCAATTCGTGTATTTTCCCGACCAACTCTAAATTAACTAAACACTTTTGGCAGGTGAAGCTGTCTACACTGTCGGCCGGAAAACCTGAACTGTACATGCTGCAGGACACACAACATATAAACGTGCCCTCAACGGGCAGAGAGCAGATAGAACTTACATTTAGTGTTGATGTCATCTTCTCCGTTTTTTGTAGTAACTTAGGTGCTTTCTGCGTTCAGCTGAATCACTAAGAGACCGTCGGCTTTAAGTTTCCACCACCCGCTGAGCGATCGACTTTAATTTCTCACTGCCGGTTATTTCTACTGGTCAGCTGCCGGCTTTACTTCAGTTGAACTTGCTCGGGTGTTTGCAAAGGGCTACGTGCCTGTGGGAGACGCCGCTGCTCTGTGCTTAAGCATAAATACATAAATAGCATAAATACAATTAAGTTTGTAGTTGGAAGTTTTGAAAAATGTGAAATTCAATTTGTAAAAATTGGCTATAGCAGTGCTTCCCAACCTGTGTGCCGCGGCACCCTGGTATGTCGTGAGCATGGACTAAGGGTGCCGTTGCCAGGTGTCAGAACATAAAAATAAAAAAAAATCCCAGTTGCTGGCCTTTGTAAGGTTTTCGAACGGCACAGAAATGTTGGAACAGTTTCTGTTTTGCAAGGAACTTATTGAAATGAAGGGAGAAGATGTATTTAAACATGTTTGCACGTTTTTCAGTGAGAATGATTTGTTGTGGGAATGGTGTGTTGCTGTTTGCACAGATGGTGCTCCTTCTATGACCGGCAAAATGTGTGGTTTCACGGCATTTGCTAAGCGTGAAAATCCGAACATAATCACCACCCATTGTTTCATACATAGAGAAGCACTTGTGAGCAAGACGCTGGGAACTGAACTGCAGTCAGTTTTAGATCAGGTCGTTAAAATTGTTAACTTCATCAAAGTCCGTCCAGTCAAGTGCGACTGTTTGAGAAACTGTGCAAAGACATGGGATCAGAACATTACACTCTGCTAATGCATACAGAAGTCAGATGGCTGTCAAGAGGTAAAGTTCTGTCACGGGTGTATGAACTGAGAGATGAACTCCGCCAGTTCTTTCTTAATGAACAAGCAAACAATGAGTTCGTAACACTGTTGGCTGATCCAACATGGTGCAGTAAACTTGCATATCTCGTTGACATTTTTGAAGTATTGAATGCATTGAATTCGGGCATGCAGGGCAATGATTCGAACATACTGTCCGTTACTGACAAGCTGCAAGCTTTCCGTCGTAAACTTCTGATGTGGACAAGTGAAATAGAAACAACCCATTTAATTTGCATGTTTCCTCGTGCAGTACAGGCTGATTCTGGCGGCGTCGTGTTGCATGATATCATTGTTAAGCATTTGTCACAGCTGGGAGACAATTTGCAACATTACTTTCCAAGTTTAGACATCCCTGGCAGTGACTGGATAAGGAACCCATTCCATCAGCAGTTGGATTTGTCTAACTTACAGATGACAGAGACAATTGACCGAACATTACAGCTGAAGTTTAAGGACATAGATTTAGCAGAGTTTTGGATTATGGTTGAAAAGGAACGTCCTGTGTTAGGTGCTAAGGCTGTCGGCATACTTATTCCATTCTGCACCACTTATCTGTGTGAAAAGGCATTCTCGCATTGACATTACTGAAGACAAAACACAGAGGATGTTTATTGTCAGTTGAAAATGACTTACGAGTATGTTTGTCAACTGCAGTTCAAGCTCGTATTGACAAACTTTCAGATTCTCTTCGAAGCCAGCCTTCGCATTAATTATGACGTTATAGTCTGCTTTGTGCCTTGTGACTTATTGCACTTTTCATGTTTGTGTTGTGTTCATGTTTTTCATTTGAGACTGGTTTACTGGCAATTTATTTTTGTTACCTTTGTAAATGCAAAAATGTGTAGTTGGTACGCCTTATAAAAATAGGAATCTCATTCTACTCAACTGATGAGTTAAGATTAAATTGTTAATTTGTGTAGTTACATATCAGAGTGAAGGGGTGCCGTTAGCTGAAAAGATTTCACTAAAGGTGCCATGGTTTGGGAGAGGTTGGGAAGCACTGGGTTATAGGTTATTTTTTTAGGTTTAAATGGAACTTTCCAGGCAAATTTATTTTTGCTTCTAATTGTACAAGATGCACAAACCAAGATTTTATTTTTACGATATGCTGTGATTAAAGACAAAGATTGCAATGGCGGAAAACTGTCTTGAAATCTGTGAAAAGTGATTACATCGAATTCTGTTTGCCAAGCCTGGAAAGAATAAGTACAAATAATTGGAAGTTTAGTGTGTTGATTACTATTAAAGATTGCATTGTTTTTTGAAGATATCTGAACTGAACACTGTAGAGCAATCACATCATAGTGAAATAATTTTAGTGGATTTCTGACATTATGGTTGATAAAAGTACATTTATTTAGATAAATCTAAAATATTGATGGGGCATGTTTTTCAAATTAGGGTTCATTTTACAGAATTGGTTAAGGTTAAGGGATGTGATGGATTAGTCTGTAAACCCAGGAGCAATTGATGTGTTTTGTTAAAGGTAGTCAACCTTTGACCCCATAACAGACGACGTGAAAAGTATAAGTTATAAATAATCAAAGAAAAATAAGAGTAAAATTGTTAAGTAAAAGTCTGAAAAGAAATTGCAAAAGAGATGTTAAACCTGAGTGAAAAGAATTCAAACCAGGAAAATCTGTTGAAAATTTTTAGGGAAAGGAGTGTAAGAATACTGGAAAAGAAATACCATGTAAATGAAAACAAAGCTGGGAGACTGAAAATCACCATTACCATAGCTGAAGCCTGATGCAAGATCTGCTTAAAAAAAATAAAGATGAAGAACAATCCAAAAAAGAAAAGAGTTATCATGAAGAGTAAGAAATGAAAGACATACATTAAATGTATGGACAAGAACTTGTGGGATTCAAACCTTAATATTGTTTAAGGAATTGAGTTTATTTAGATACCAAAAATAATTATTTTCAACCTCTAATTGTATGTCCGTACGAAATCTAGGGATGTAGCCTCTTTTCCCAAGGGCCCGAAAAAAGGGATGGGTAGCCTCCTTGGTTTCTGTGAGATCAGAGTTAATTCTGATTTGATTACCTCTCATAAAGTACGTTTGGGATGGAAACAGGATTTGTACAGAAGGGCAAGCGTGTCTGTGGGCTTGAATTCAATTTTGGAGTGTAAAATCTTCTTGGTAGGTCAGTTGGAATGAAAAGAAAGGTAATTGACTGGAAATTTATTGTACCTTGAAGCTTGACAATGGGATGATGGGCATTGAGAATATTTTAAAAATGACCAAATTCTGCTTTTATGTTTGTCCAAATACCAAATACTGTATGTCATCTAAATACCTGAAGTAAATAATTGGGAGTCTGAGGCATTTTTGAAAAGCCCCCTGCTCCCACTCTGCCATATAAGTGTTTGCATATTAGGGAGAAGGTTTATGGATTTTAGGAAGTAAGTGTAATTTACGTACTGATTATAATAGTGAGACCACACAAATATCTTTTTTGTAATCAATGTACCCATCCTCAAAAAGATTGGATACAACATCTGAAATTAAATAATATGACCTATTATTAGGTTGACACTGAAATCTCAGCAGCTTATTGCGTGCCTTAAACTTCCTTAAAAATGAGAAGCTCTATTGTCTAATTCGACAGAGTATGGGTTAAACAAAACTTGATGTTGATTCTTAGACAGAAAGAGGTGATTATATTTGAAAATAACCGCATTTGCATTTTCCCAGATTTCTTCCCTTCAACAGCTGCCACATGATCTGCATTCTGCATTATTAAACAGTGCTTATGTAAAGCTGGAATTAGATATAGCCTCTTGTTTTTAGCTAAATTGGAAGTGACTACTGATGGCCACATCTATATGTTTAGTTCTCCTGAAGAATCAGAAAAAGAGCTAAAAAGACTGATTCCAATATCATCCAAAATATGAACATCAGTTATACTGTGCCCTGGTAAAGCAAACAAGATTCTGCCTGCAACTTGGTCTATTGGTAATATAATATTTGCCGTAAATATACATTCTATTTCCTTTTTGGCCATTTTTTTCATATAACTATACTATTATATTGGAATTACTATATTGGAATTTATTCAATTAAATATATGCATACTTTGGTAACTATTAAGTAATTTTTTAAAATTTATTTCCTAAGGCAGTGGTTTAAATGCCAAGCTAGTATTTTTACAGGAGACTTACCCTAAGTTCTTGTCTATAAGCCGCGGCTTATCTAAGGAAAAAAGTTGTGAAAATGAAAAAATAGAATATCGGCTTATACATAAATCCGGCTTATACATCCATCGCAGGGGTTGCGTTCCAGAGCCACCCGCGAAATAAGAAAATCCGCAAAGTAGAAACCATATGTTTATATGGTTATTTTTATATTGTCATGCTTGGGTCACAGATTTGCGTAGAGAGACAGGAGGTTGTAGAGAGACAGGAACGTTATTCAAACACTGCAAACAAACATTTGTCTCTTTTTCAAAAGTTTAAACTGTGCTCCATGACAAGACAGAGATGACAGTTTTGTCTCACAATTAAAAGAGTGCAAACATATCTTCCTCTTCAAAGGTGTGTGTGTCACATAGATAGAGAAAACAATCTCTAGCAAACAAATCAATGGTGCTGTTTGGCTTTTAGGTATGCGAAGCACCGCGGCACAAAGCTGTTGAAGGCGGCAGCTCACACCCCCTCCGTCAGGAGCAGGAAGAGAGAGAGTGAGTTTGTTTTTCAGTCAAAAATCAATACGTGCCCTTCGAGCTTTTAAGTATGCGAAGCACTGTGCAGCATGTCTTTTCAAGAATCAGCTTTACAAAAGATAGCAACGTGAAGATAATCTTTCAGCATTTTTAGACTAGCGTCCGTATCGTCTAGGTGTGCGAACAGCCCCCCTGCTCAATCCCCATATGTCAGGATCACAGATAGTCAGCGCAAGAGTGAGATAAAAGTAAGCAATCTAGCTTCTCAGCCATCTGCCAATAGCGTCCCTTGTATGAAATCAACTGGTCAAACCAACTGAGGAAGCATGTACCAGAAATTAAAAGACCCATTGTCCGCAGAAATCCGCGAACCAGCAAAAAATTCGCAATATATATTTAAATATGCTTACATATAAAATCACAATTTAAATGACCGCTACGTGCGCGTGTTGACTCGGCGACACCCAGAGCAGAAAGAATGCGCTGCGGCCGCTCCAACCGCGCCATGTGGGGAGTGAGAGAGACGCCAATATCTCACACTCTCTCCCCCCTTAAAGAAATTAAATGGGTGCGAGTGAGACCACTGACCTCCCTCCCTTCTATTAGTTATAGATTATAGTACGTTCGGCTTATCCATGAGTCCGGCTTATCTATGATATGATTTTATTTTAAAAATTTGTATGATTTTTGGTCTCCGGCTTATACATGAGTCCAGCTTATAGACAAGAACCTAGGGTAATTAATATGTTTGGACTAGTTTGGGTTGCAAAGAGATTGGATTTGCCAAATCTTTTACTCCAGTTGTACAAATCTTAATACATAAAGTAATCTCATTTGTATTATCAGACGTAGTATTTGATCCTGAAGGGTGATATATTATGGTGATGGGTGATTTATTTAAAGGTTAAGTAATTTTGATAAATATCAACACACCTAATGTGAATGGTAGCGATTTCACCCAAAATTTATTTGCATCTATTCCTAATATAAACGCTACTAAAATTATAATGGCCAGAGATGTTAATTGTGTTTTAAATTTAGATCTTATAGTGGCAATAACATCTAATACTGCCCAAATTATCACATAGTTGGTAATGGATCATAACATAATACTTGTGGAGGTTTTTAAATCCAAACTTAAGAGCACACTTCTCATCAGTATACTATAGTTACTTAAAATTTGATTATTTCTTTATACATTGTTTATTGCCTATTATTAAATCTTGAAAGTATGACGCTATTATCTCCAATCATGTATTTTTGATCATGGAGCTTCATTATGTTCTACTTATTTTGTAGCTGGCATCTTAATTGTATGTTATTACCTGATGACAATTGTACAGAATTCAACTTTCCAGCAAATTGATTATTGTTTTAGAGTCAAAGGCATCCTCAGAGGTCTCTGCAGGAGTACTTTGGGAAAATCTGAATGCATTTTTAAGAAGTTTAGATTATTTCATATGTTTCTCACAAAAATAAATCGAAACCCAGAAGGCATCAGACTTAATCAGCGAAATTACCAGAACAGAACAACAATACGCCAGGTGTCCAATTGAGGCATGTTATAGGAAAAGTAGGTTCTGTAATCAGAATACAAGAAAAGAAATCGAACAGATCATTTTACAATTGCGATTATATTACTATGAGCACAGAGAGAAGGCTAATAAGATCTTGGCTTAATAAATTTACAAGCAGGAAGTGTACAATGTAATAACAGAAATTACCAACACAGATAGAGATAAAATCATTGTCCATAAAAATATAATCCACACATTTAGAGAGCACTTATAAGTATTGTATTGTATTCTGCCTAGTTTAAAGAAGATAAGATATAATTTAATGAGTTTCTTAATGTATTACAAATATTGTTATCTGCAGAGGAAATGGATAAACCTCTGACACTCATAGAATTCTTGGATGCTATAAACTCAGTTTAAAGTGGAAAAGTAGCAGCCCTTGATGGCTACCCAGTGGAATTTTATAGAAACTTTTTCAATAAGTTAGTTTTTCTAATTTCAGCAATGTTTATAGAAGATAGGGACAAGAAAATTATATCTTAAACTATTGGAAATGTAGTAATTACTGTTTTAAAGAAACGCATATTATACAGACAAATTTTACTTCTGAATAATATCAAGATACGCTCCAAAGTTCTAGCTAGAAGGATTCAGAAAGTGTTTCCTTTTTTTATTTTATTGATTTTATTAAAATCACACATCATTCCATACAAATAAATCAATTTTTACAAACATAAGATCGAAAACAAATCCCCACCCCCCAAATAAGAGAGCTAAGCCAGCAGAGTAAAACTTAAACCTAGAAAAAATAAGTAAGTAGATGAATTAATAAATGAATAATGATAAATGAAAGTTGTTCACTTTCATCTCTCTGTATTTTCTCTTTTTCACAAGTGTATTTGTAGCCCAGAGAAAAAGGTTTAACCGATTGCACATCAGAAAATAAAATTGCTTAAAAACGTACACATTAAAAACTGATAACAGGAGGTTGTAAGGGTTGTCATGCTCTTTTCTTACCTTTCTTCTTCATTTTCCTTTCTGTTCTTCTGGGCCACCTGAAAGACACTTAAAACTTACGTTTTCTCTTTGTTACTAGTAAATTTCTTGCATTCCATATTGCATTCTTTACCATGTTAATTCTTACCCGGATTCTTACTTTTTCTTGGAACTTACCATATAATATGATGTATTTGTCTATTTTTTTCCTGGAAAGAATCCTTTTTTAGTCTTTTTGCCACACCTTTCCTGCAAAGCTGCATCCTCTGCATGGCATGCTCTGCCGTTTCTGTCATCTGGCACCTTTCTCTTGGACACTTTACACTTTGCCTTACCTTCCTTTTCATCAGATTTTTATTGGTGTTCATTATATCATGAGCTGACTCCCAGGCTAAATCTACTAAGTAGTTTGGCAGTTCTTTTTTTGCCACCATGCCCAATGCTTTCTCTGATTCTGTTTTTGATATTCCTTTTATCTTGAAGCACTTTTGTTTTTCTTCAGTTTTTTTTTTTTCAAAAGTTTCTAGTACAACCATATTTAATTTTCATCTTTTGAAAAATTCCATTCTATAAAGCAGGAAACCACGGCTCTTAAATGCCTGGGTGTCTTGAACGCAGTAGGCTTATTCTTGGGTGGTTCATACATTCCAAATTTCCAGCACTCTTGCCCTAACTTATATCTCAGCTTGTGTTTGGTTGGCCCTTTTTTTACTAGCGCTGCTATCCTTAACGTAGATTTTAAAGCTATTATATTTGGTAGTCCTTTGCCCCCTTTTCTTTTTGCTTTCTTTACCTTTTCTCTCATCAGATTTTCATTCAATGAACCTCAAAAGAAATAAAAGATCCATCTTTCAATTTGTATTAGCATTTTTTTCTCTGGTGGATAGATAATCGCCAGATACAACAGTTTCGGTATTATAATTGCTTTGATTAATAAAACCTTTCCTTCATAAGTTAATTTTCTCAACCTCCATAATCCAGTGAGTTGTTTCATTTTCTTTATTACTTCTTTCCAATTTTCCCTTTCCCCTTTTTTACTTCCAAAAAACATTCCCAATACTTTTATTACTGTCCTTTTAATACTTACTCCTACTTATTTTATTTCCTCAGTGTCTCTCCAGTTGCCCTTGATCAAGCATTCTGTTTTATTAAAATTCATTTTCGATCCTGAAGCCTCACAAAAATTATTTACACACTCTATAGTTTTTAGAACTGAGGTGGTGTTTCTCTACATAATTGTGACTTCATCCATGTATCCAATGACTTTTGCTTCTTTTCCCCTGGCTTTCATGTATCTTAAAGCCTTCTATTTCAGTTTCCAGTCTAATTTTTTCCAAAAGTGGTTCTATGCACAGGACAAAAAGGCTAGCAGACATCAGAAAACCCTGTCTGACTCCTCTTTTGATTTCTATTTTCCTGGAGAGGTTCCCATTTATTATTATCTGGCTTGTCACTTTTTTATAACAATTCTGTATCCACCTTCTTAACTGCTCTGGTACCTTCATCTTTTCCATGACCTCCCAGATATATCGATGCTCCAGAACGTCATACGCCTTCTCCAAGTCCAGATTTAAATACCGCCATAGGGATACCTTTATTCTCTGCATACTCCATCACCTCTCTCAGGAGATTATCCGTTATTTGTCTCCCTGTCAATGCACAGACTTGGTCTTCCTCTATTATGTCTCCCAGCAGATTTCTTAATCTTTTTGCCAGTATTCTACTCCACAGCTTATAATTGATGCACAGGAGAGTAATTGGCCTCGAGTTTTTGGCTTCTCTTAAGTCTCCCTTTTTGGGGAGTAGCGTTATCAACCCTTTCTTCCATGTCCCTGTGCCTTTTCCTTCCTTACTCACTTCCTTAATGACCTCTAACAGATCTAATTTGTTTACAAAAAGTTATGTAAAATTCTACAGGAAGACCACCTATCCCCAGTGTTTTATTTTTGGGGCTTTCTTTTAACGCTTCCTCTACTTCTTTAAGACTTACTTCCTCTTTTGTTTCTTCCTTACATACCATCTTCACTTTCCTCTCCATATTTTTCCAAAACTTCTTCCCTCGTTCTTGTATTTGTTTCCTTTTCACATAAAATTTGCTATAAAAGGTCTCAAATAATTCCTCTCTCCCATTAGGGGTTGCCACAGTGGATCATCTTCTTCCATGTCTTTCTGTCCTCTGCATCTTGCTCTGTTACACCCATCACCTGCATGTCCTCTTTTCCTTTTTCCTGGCATCTCTGTCCTTAGCATCCTTCTCCCAATATACCCAGCATCTCTCTTCTGCACATGTCCAAACCAGCACAATGTTGCCTCTTTGACTTTGTCTCACAACCATCCTACTTGAGCTGACCCTCTAATGTACTCATTTCTAATCCTGTCCATCCTCGTCACACCCAATGCAAATCTTAGCATCTTTAACTCTGACACCTCCAGCTCTGTCTCCTGCTTTCTGGTCAGTGCCACAGTCTCCAACCCATATAACATTGCTGGTCTCACTACCGTCCTGTAGACCTTCCCTTTCACTCTTGCTGATACCTGTCTGTCACAAATTACTCCTGACACTCTTTTCCACCCATTCCACCCTACCTGCACTCTCTTTTTCACCTCTCTTCCACAATCCCCATTACTCTGTACTGTTGATCCCAAGTATTTAAACTCATCCACCTTTGCCAACTCTACTCTCTGCATCCTCTCCATTCCACTGACCTCCCTTTCATTTACACACATGTATTGTGTCTTAGAACATTATAACACTCTAGACGAGAACAGGCCATTCAGCCCAACAAAGCACGCCAGTCCTATCCACTTATGTCTTGTTTCTACTGACATTCAGTCCTCTCCTCTCTAGAGCATATCTTCACCTCTCCAGGGTCTCCTCAACCTGCTCCCTACTATTGCTACAGATCACAATGTCATCAGCAAACATCATAGTCCACGGGGACTCCTGTCCAATCTCGTCTGTCAACCTGTCCATCGCCATTGCAAATAAGAAAAGGCTCAGAGCCGATCCCTGATATAATCCCACCTCCAACTTGAATGCATCCATCACTTCTACCACAGACCTCACCACTGTCACACTTCCCTTGTACATATCCTCTACAACTCTTATGTACTTCTCTGCCACTCACGACTTCCTCATACAATACCACAGCTTCTCTCGAGGCACCCTGTCATATGCTTTCTCCAGGTCCACAAAGATGCAATACAACTCCTTCTGGCCTTCTCTAAACTTCTCCATCAACATCCTCAGAGCAAACATTGCATCTGTGGTGCTATTTCTTGGCATGAAACCATACTGCTACTCACTAATCATCATCTCACTTCTTAACATAGCTTCCACTACTCTTTCATATAACTTCATGCTGTGGCTCATCAATTGTATTCCCCTATAGTTACTGCAGTCCTGCACATCCCTCTTATTCTTAAATATCGGCACAAGTACACTTTTTCTCCACTCCTCAGGCATCCTCTCACTTTCCAAGATTCCATTAAACAATCTGGTTAAAAACTCCACTGCCATCTCTCCTAAACACCTCCATGCTTCCACAGGTATGTCATTTGGACCAATGGCCTTTCCATTTTTCCTCCTCTTCATAGCTGTCCTTACTTCTTCCTTATTAATCCGTTGCATTTCCTGATTCACTATCTCCACATCATCCAACCTCTTCTCTCTCTCGTTCTCTTCATCCATCAGCCTCTCAAAGTACTCTTTCCATCTGTTCAACACACTCTCCTCGCTTGTGAGTACATTTCCATCTTTATCCTTTATCACCAGAATCTCCTGCACATCTTTTCCCAGCTCGGTCCCTCTGTCTAGCCCACCGGTCCTTTTCTCCCTCCATAGTGTCCAACCTCTCATACATCTCATCCTATACCTTTTCTTTAGCCTTCGCCACCTCTCTCTTCACCTTGTGCCTTATCTTCTTGTACTCTTGTCTACTTTCTGCATGTCTCTGACTATCCCACTTCTTCTTTGCCATCCTCTTCCTCTGTATACTCTCCTGTATTTCCTCATTCCACCAATAGGTTTCCTTTTCCTCCTTCCTCTTTCCAGATGTCATGCCAAGCACCCTTCTTGCTGTCACCCATACTACATCTGCTGTAGTTTCCCAACTGTCTGGTAACTCTTCACTGCCACCCAGTGCCTGTCTAACCTCCTCCCTAAACTCAACCTTGCAGTCTTCCTTTTTCAACTTCCACCATTTGATCCTTGGATCTGCACTCACTCTCTTTCTCTTCTATATCTCCAATGTCATCCTACAGACCACCATCCTGCTGCTTAACTACACTTTCCCCTGCCACCACTTTGCAGTCTTCAATCTCCTTCAGATTGACTCTTCTGCATAGGATGTAATCTACCTGTGTGCATATTCCTCCACTCTTGTACGTCACTCTATGTATATCCCTCTTCTTAAAATACGTACTCACCACAGCCATGTCCATCCTTTTCACAAAATCCACTATGCTCTGACCTTCTTCATTCCTCTCCTTGAAACCATACCTACCCATCACCTCCTCGTCTCCACTGTTCCCTTCACCAACATGCCCATTGAAATCTGCTCCAATCACAACTTTCTGTCCCATTGGTACACTGTTCATCACTTCATCCAACTCACTCCAAAAATCTTCTTTCTCACCCATTGCACATCCAACTTGCAGTGCACATGCACTAACAACATTCATCATCACACCTCCAATTTCCAGCTTCATAATCATTACTCTGCCTGACACTCTTTTCACCTCCAAAACACTCTTGACATACTGTTCCTTCAGAATAACCCCTACCCCATTTCTCCTCCCATCCACACCATGATAGAACAATTTGAATCCACCTCAAATCCACCTGGCCTTACTCCCCTTCCATTTAGTCTCTTGCACGCACAATATATCAACCTTCCTTCTCTCCATCATATCGGCTAACTCTCTCCCCTTACCAGTCATACTGCCAATATTTAAAGTTCCTACCCTCAGTTCCACTCTCTTTATCTTCCTCCTCTCCTCCTGTCTCCGGACACGTCTCCCTCCTCTTTTTCTCCTTCTTCTTCGGCCAACAGTAGCCCAATTTCTGCCTGCACCCTGTTAACTAACCGTACTGGTGGTAGTCGTTGTTAACCCGGAGCTCGACTGATCCGGTATGGAAATTTGTATTGTTATCCGCATATTGATTTGGCAAAATTTTACACCGGATGCCCTTCCTGACGTAACCTTCCCCATTTATCCGGGCTTGGGACCAGCACGAAGAAACACTGGTTTGTGGATCCCCTGTGGCTGGGTTGCTGTATTCAGTAGAAATAACTTAATTAAAAAATTTTCCATAAAATTCCACTGGGAAACCATCAGGGCCTGCAATTTAACAACTTTACAGTGAGTTTATAGCATCCAATGATTCTGTGAGCATACATTTGTAATACTTTAAAAAAATCAATAAATTATATCTTATTTTCTTTAAACTAAGTAGAATACAAGGATTTATAGTGGTCTCTAAATGTATGGGTTATATTTTTATGGTCAATGATTTCCTCTCTGTATGTGTTTGTAATTTCTGTTATTATGTTGCAAACTTCCTGCTGGTAAATTTATTAAGCCAAGATCTTACTAGCCTTCTCTCCATGTTTGTAGTAATAATATTGCAATTTAAAAAATGAAATTTTACGTTTCTTTTGTTGTGAAGAGGTTAAAGTTCAAGATGCCTTCTTGGTTGCCAGTTTATTTTGTGGGAAATATATTAAATAATCCATCCTATTAAAAAAGCCTTCAAAGTCTCACAAATTATTCCTGCAAAAAAATCTGAGGAGGCATTTCTCTCTAAAAATAATCAATTTACTTGGAGATGAATTCTGTAGGGTTCTTATCAGCTAATAGCATAAAATTAAGACTTCAAAGGAAAATAAGTAGCTAGAACATAATATATTAAGTTCCATTACCAAAAAAAACATGATTGGAGATAATAGCATTGTACTTGTGAGATTTAATAATAGGCAATAAACTATGCTTAAAGAAATAGTCAATTTTTAAGAAACTATAATATACTGATGAGAAATGTGCTCTTAAGTTTGGATTTAAAAATCTCCATGAGTCTGATAGTTATGATCCATTACAAACTGTGATTATTTTTACAATATTAGATTTTATCACTATAATAAGGTTTGATTCAAAACACAATTAAAGTCTGCAACCATTATTATTTTAGAAGTGTTCATAATAGAAATAGATGCAAATACATTTTGGAGGAATTCTCTATCATCCATATTATGTGCATAGATACTAATCAAAATTACTTAAGATTTAAATAAATTATTGCTATGACATATTACCCTTAAGGATCAGATACTATGTCTAATTCTACAAATGAGATTGTTTTATTTATGTATGTATACACCTCTGGTTTTCTTTGTACGAATGGAGTGAAAGATTTATCCAATCCAATCTCTTTGCAACTAAAACTAGTCCTTACTTATTAAGTAAGTCTCCTGTCATAATCCTATCATGGCATTTAAACTTCTTTAGATCATAATTAAGACCTTTAACATTCCAGCTCACAAATTTCCCTATTTGGTCAGTGAGAGACTGCTTCTGAACCTTTAAGAACATGTTAAAATCTTAAATAAAGATGGTACTTCATACAATAGCTTTAACCTTGGTACCTTACCAGAAGTATAACTAGGAAGCCTATTATGTTGCCGCTTCCAATTGTTGGGATAAAAAAAAGAATGTGAACTCCTTCTTTCCCTGCATCTGCCTCCCCAGATCAGGCTAGACAGTCCCTGTCTTCTGACATGCCTAGAGACAGGGCAAGGTCAAAACAAAACAAACCCCCAACAGCAGTGTAGAAAGGATTAATATTGAGAATTTTGCGATGTTACAGTCCAAATACAATACACCTAGGGTATGATATTAAATAGTCCCCTTAAGGAAAAAAAAACTAAAAAATTAAGATATTTTATAAATAGTACAGTCCAGATGCATTAAACCTACAGTATAATATTAAACAGCCCCCTTAGTAAAAAAAAATGCTTATAGTTACTGAAATATACAGTATATTTATTGAATAGAATATATTCCAATGTGGGAATTGAGAAAAAGTGGCCAAAACAGAAACAGAATGTATAGTTACGGCAAATTTTACATTACATGTAGAACAAGTTGGGTGCAGAATCTTATTTGCTTTACAATGACACAATATGACTGATCTTCATATTTTGGATGACATCGGAGTCATTCTTTTTAGTTCTTTTTCTGCTTCTTCAGGAGAACTAAACATGTAGAATTGGCTACCAGTAATCACTTTCAATTTAGTTAAAAACCAGAGGCTACATCTAATTTCAGCTTTACATAAGGACTGTGTCTATAGAATGCAGCTCGTCAAATGGGAGACATCTGGGAAAATGCAAATGTGGTTATTTTCAAATATAATCTCCTCCTTCTGTCTGAGGATCGACATCAAGTTTTCTTTAACCCATAGTTTGTCGAATCAGACAATTAGGGTTCCTGGTTTTAAGGCATTCAAGCCACATATGCAATAAGCTGCTGAGATCTCAAGTGTCATCTTAATAATAGGTCACATCACTCACTCACTCTCTCACTCTTAACAAACAAAAACTAAACAACAAATTTCAACAATTGTGTCTAATCTTTTCGGGGATGGATAAGTGGATTACAAAAAAAAATACCCATTTGGCCCCACTATTCCATCAATTAATTTTTTCCATAAATTCTACTTACTTCCCAACATCCATAAACCTCTGGGGTCATGAACCGTCCCTTTTGAACTATCTTTCAGTAGGCCAATAGTTTCAGATTGCTCATCAGAACCGTAAACACAAAAACACAATAGCTTTGTTAAGGACACATATCATTTTCTGGACATTCTCAAAAAAACTTAAATTAATTTGTTCTTTCTTCTTGTTCACATTGGATGTGGAATCTTCACATACTAACATTAACATTCAATTAAGTTTACACTCTGTCAAGATATATACAGTATTTAAGAAATTTCCAGATCCAGAAAGCCCTGATAAAATAATTTTTATGTACTAGAAGTCAGTTTAATTCGCATTTTCATACATATTCATGGTACAGCTATGGGTAAAAAATTTGCAGTACCGAATGACCACCATGGACACGCTCTGGAAATAATAAATATAAAAATAGCAACATTCATCACTTATTACAATAAATATTAAGGAAGAAAACAACCATAGTAATACATGCATTAAAAATAATAAGTATAAACATAAACACACACGCATAAATACTCAATAAAAAATGACCACAGTGAACATAGCAAAAATAATATTAAATATAAAAATATCCACCTAGTGGTCATGTATCAAAGTAAATATTCAATAAAAAATTACCAAGGTAGACAAATGATAATAAACACAAGTATAAGCATACAAGTCACAAATCAACATACATATTCAATGAAAGAATGACCACAAGTGGACAAATATTAAAAATAATAAATATAAAAATGGTCACACTTGTCAACATAAATATTCAATAATAAATGACCATGGTGGAGACATATTAGAAATAATAATAAATATAAAATGACTACAAAGTACTCAATAAAATAAGACCATTGTAATATACTTTGAAAGTAATAAATAGTAAAATAAGCACACATGTTAAGCATAAATATTCAATAAAAAAATGACCCTAGAAAGCACATATTAAAATATTAATAAATATAAAAATGACCACATTGGTCACTCTTTAAAGCAATTTTTTTAATTATACATTCCACACAATCAAGTCAAACTTAACAAAGTAAAATTCAACCCCCACACAAGAGAAAGAGCGGAGAGCAAACAACCAGAGCAAATCTTTGAAAGCAACAAAGAAGGGAGAATATCCTTTTTTGTTATAAATACTTATTCTGAAATTTTATTAATTAGATCGTTCCATATTTAAAGAAAACTTTTGAACAGATCCTCTAAGTAAGGATTTGATTTTTTTCCAATTCCAAGCAGTACAGAATATCAGTTACCCACTGACTTAAAGAAGGTGGAATGGGATTCTTGCAGTTGAGCAAGACAAGTCTACGTTCTAGTTGTGAGGTAAACACAATTACAATTTGGTTGTCCTTTTCCCCTTTAAGCCTATCTGGGAGTCCAACGAACACAGCTGTTAGTGGATTAGGAGAGATTTTGACACTGAGGCTGTCTCAGAGGCATTCAAAGATTTTTGTCCAAAAGTATGTTAATTTGGTGTATGTCCAAAACATTGTGGCCCAGTGAGGCTGAAGCTAGATGGGAATGTTCACAGGTTGAATCTTGCTCTGGATATGTTTTTGGCAATATTCAATGAGATAAATACCCTCGACTAAAGATTTAAATTGAAAGACTTAATGCTTTGCACATATGGATCTAGAGTGCATTCTGTGCATGGCTGCCTTCCATTACTTTCTGAAATATTAATTGAAAGGTCTTTTCCCATTCATACCCTGGGATCTTTGAAAGGAAGGAACTTTAAAATGTTTTAATAAATTACAGAGATGCTGTCTGAGTCTTCAAGACTGATCAGTGTTTCTTCTAGAATAGCCATGGGTAGGAGGAACTTCATATCAACATATCTCAACTTTTCAAAAATATGGACTCTGAACTTCAAACAACTAGCTCAACAACAACACTGAAAATGTTGAGTGGCAACAGGTTAAAAGGTCTAAAAAGAAAGAGGTGAGTCAAATTTTAGATCCCACATACACTCAAATTAAGTCATTGATTACTTGCCAACAAAATTCTCTCTCGTCTCCTTTTCTAATATTTCTAAATCTTCCAAAATAAACTTTCACTTTCAATTGCTTCTTCGCGTTCTCATTCTCAACATTCTCCTTTTCCAATTTTAAAACATTTACCAGATACTTTAAAATCAAAAGTAAATAAAATAAATATTAACAATTCTCAATGTTCATTCACTTCTTTTACTTCTCAGTATCTGGTACTTGATTCAAATAAAAAACTTTCTCTTTCTTCTTTGTCTTCGTTATTTTGTTCTTCAGGTACCTTTTCTAAAAATAGATAATTTCCCAACAAAATAAAAATTTAATTTCTTCCAAAATTTCTTCATAATCTTTAATTTCGCCTAAATTAGTTAATTTTCCTAAATTATCTACTTCGAACTCTCCTTTTTTACAACAAATTTACACTCTTATTTTTTCCCATCCATAACTAAAATCCAAATTGTGAATTATATACCTTTTCCTCCTTTTTGGCTTTTTTGGCTTCTTTTTCTTCCAATTTACCAAACACAAAACAATTTATGCAGCTTTTGCCAAAACTTCCCCTTCTCTTTCTAAAATACTTTGTCATCTTAACAAATTGATTCTCTTAACACTAGAATTACCAGAGCCTACGAAAAAACTCGTAGATCCAGCCCACCTTAAATCTCTTCTTAAATCCATTCGCACCTCTCCGCCAGTGTCTTTTGTCATCTAAATGTGCTGATATACACAAGCTGCAAGCAGCCGGCTATTCCATTCCCCCACCGACTTAGAACGTTCACGAACTTCTCCCAGCTCATGCCTTGATTGATTATCTGGGAGTGAAGTGGAGTTTTAGAGTGGAAATAATAGATTGTTATTTGGAACACACGCATTTCATGTGTGTTCCATTTCTACAGTAATCTTTGTAAACACATTGTTAAAACAGTAACTTTTTCATATTTTAGTAATAAATGTTACAAAATGTAGGCATAAACTATAAAATGTGTGAAGCCTGAAGCCCAAAGATCAAATAAACACTTTCACAAAAGGTTCGAGAATGAAATGACAGCTTCCATGGTGTACTGGTAAGATTTGCTGACTCAGAGTGTAACAGGCTTGCCGTTTCTCAGAGACCCGAGTTTGAATCCCTGCTGGGGAGAAAATGTTTTTTTTTTCTTTTTCTTTTTAACTTTCGCCGTTCTGCCTGCCTGAACTCCCTGTCTACATATATATATAGTGATAACAGTATTTTTATTATTATATAGCAGCTTCCCTGTCTGCTTATCATAGAGTACCTTTCCTTCCTATCTATCTATTTATCTATCCCCTTAGCTGTTTTTTTATATATCTATTACACAGTGCCTATGGAGTGCCAAAGAGGCAATTACAATGATTTTCGTAATATATAAAAATAATATATAATATATAAAAATATAAAATTTCAGTGCTTGTCATTTCACTCATACTGATGAAAGGTAAACTTCGACAGAAGCCACTCAGAGTCGATTGGGCTTGTGAGGTTCGTCCAAAAATGCGCCCATACAAAAAGAATAAATAAATATAGTGTTCAAAATGCAGGGCACATACATCATTTTGAATAAACTAACTAAACAGTGAGTTGTTTTAAAATATTTTTCTGAAGATGTTTTTGTTAACTTACTTCATTACGTTGTATTAGGAACTCATTGAGTTTACTAAAAATGTGCCTGAGTTGTTTCAATCAATATCAATATAATCTGACTTTAAATTTATATACAGTGCATCCGGAAATTATTCACAGCGCATCACTTTTTCCACATTTTGTTATTTTACAGCCTTATTCCAAAATGGATTAAATTCATTTTTTTCCTCAGAATTCTACACACAACACCCCATAATGACAGCGTGAAAAAAGTTTACTTGAGGTTTTTGCAAATTTATTAAAAATAAAAAAATTGAGAAAGCACATGTACATAAGTATTCACAGCCTTTGCCATGAAGCTCAAAATTGTATTCAGGTGCATCCTGTTTCCCCTGATCATCCTTGAGATGTTTCTGCAGCTGAAAAATTTCTGCTGCTTTGAAGGTCCAAATGAGTACAGTGGAAGAAGTTCGAAACCACCAGGACTCTGGCCGGCCATCTAAACTGAGCGATCGGGGGAGAAGGGCCTTAGTCAGGGAGGTGACCGAGAACCCGATGGTCACTCTGTCAGAGCTCCAGAGATCCTCTGTGGAGAGAGGAGAACCTTCCAGAAGGACAACCATCTCTGCAGCAATCCACCAATCAGGCCTGTATGGTAGAGTGGCCAGACGGAAGCCACTCCTTAGTAAAAGCCACATGGCAGCCTGCCTGGAGTTTGCACTTGAAGGACTCTCAGACCATGAGAAAGAAAATTCTCTGGTCTGATGAGACAAAGATTGAACTCTTTGGTGTGAATGCTAGGCGTCACGTTTGGAGGAAACCAGGCACCGCTCATCACCAGGCCAATACCATCCCTACGGTGAAGCATGGTGGTGGCTGCATCATGCTGTGGGGATGTTTTTCAGCGGCAGGGACTGGGAGACTAGTCAGGATAAAGAGAAAGATGACTGCAGCAATGTACAGAGACATCCTGGATGAAAACCTGCTCCAGAGCGCTCTTGACCTCAGACTAGGGCGACGGTTTATCTTTCAGCAGGACAAAGACCCTAAGCATACAGCCAATATATCAAAGGAGTGGCTTCAGGACAACTCTGTGAATGTCCTTGGGTGGCCCAGCCAGAGCCCAGACTTGAATCCGATTGAACATCTCTGGAGAGATCTTAAAATGGCTGTGCACCGACGCTTCTCATCCAACCTGAAGGAGCTTGAGAAGTGCTGCAAAGAGGAATGGGCGAAACTGGCCAAGGATAGGTGTGGCATCATATTCAAAAAGACTTGAGGCTAGAATTACTGCCAAAGGTGCATCGACAAAGCATTGAGCAAAGGCTGTGAATACATGGGATATCTCAGTTTTTTTATTTTTAATAAATTTGCAGAAACCTCAAGTAAACTTTTTTCACGTTGTCATTATGTGGTGTTGTGTGTAGAATTGTGAGGAAAAAAATTAATTTAATCCATTTTGGAACAAGGCTGTAACATAACAAAATGTGGAAAAAGTGATGTGCTGTGAATACTTTCCGGATGCACTGTATTCAGGAATGACATTATATATTCCGACACTGACTTTATATATTAAGGAATGACTTTATACATTCCGAAAATCATTGTAATTGCCTGTTTGGCACCCCATAGGCACTGTATAATAGATATATAAAAAAACAGCTAAGGGGATAGATATATAGATAGATAGGAAGGAAAGGCACTATATGATAGGCAGACAGGGAAGCTGCTATATAATAATAAAATTACTGTTATTACTATATAGATAGACAGGGAGTTCAGGCAGGCAGAACGGCGAAAGTTAAAAAGAAAAAAAACATTTTCTCCTCAGCGGGGATTCAAACTCGGGTCTCTGAGGTACGGCAAGCCTGTTATGCTCTGAGTCAGCTAATCTTACTGGTACGCCATGGAAGCTATCATTTCATTCTTGAACCTTTTGTGAAAGTGTTTATTTGATCTTTGGGTTTCAGGCTTCACACATTTTTTAGTTTATGCTTACATTTTTGTAACATTTATTACTAAAATATGAAAAAGTTACTGTTTTAACAATATGTTTACACAGATTACTGTAGAAACGGAACACACATGAAATGCATGTGTTCCAAATAACAATCTATTATTTCCACTCTAAAACTCCACTTCACTCACAGATAATCAATGAAGGCATGAGCTGGGAGAAGTTCGTGCACATTCTATGTCGGTCGGGGGATGGAATAGCTGGCTGCTTGCAGCTTGTGTATATCAGCACATTTAGATGACAAAAGACGCTGGCGGAGAGGTGCGAACGGATTTAAGAAGCGATTTAAGGTGGGCTGGATCTACGAGTTTTTTCATAGGCTCTGGTAATTCTAGTGTTAAAGATTCTTCTAATTGAAATAAATACATCTGATACTTTTCTCTAAGCTTACTTATCAATCTATAATAGATTCATCATCAGAATCTCATAAACCTTCTTCAAATGTTTGTTCTCTCCAACTTCTTTCTAATTCTTCTAAAGATCAAATTATTCATTCTTTACCATCAAAAACTAACTCCTGTACTGCATCAAATAATTATTTGATTTCTCCTAGTCTTATCCCTAAAAATTGAATTATTTTTCTTATTCTTTACATATTTCTCCAATTTCTTATGTCAAAAAATGTCCTGATTTGACATCATTCCAAATGACCCCATTTCAAAAAGATTCTTCTTTTTCTTCAATTAATTCTCACCATCACCTCGCACCTCAAATTTCATCTTCGATGTAGCATAGTCCCTTTTCTACAGAAGTTTCCGGGGTGGGTGTCTTTAATACTATAATAAACATAAATTCTCTCTCTTCACTAACAGTCCTTTCTATTCCAGGTAGTACTTCTGATTCTCATCAAGAATTGAATCATTTTCAAATTTTATTACCATTAAGGGGGGTGAAGAGATGATTATGGACCAGTCTTCAGAAAATACAATGTGTGGAGAGTTGGTCGAATTCGGATCCCTCTCTTCCCACACAACCAAATCATATTACCATCAAAATTGTTGAACAGCCTATCATTCACAAAAGAATCAAACAAAAAATCCTGAATGGTCATTAAAAGCCCATAAACAAAATATTATCATAGGAAACTAATTTGGCCCCTCCTTTAACCGCCACCTTATCGTGGTGGAGGGGTTTGCGTGTCCCAATGATCCTAGGGGCTCTGTTGTCCGGGGCTTTATGCCCCTGGTAGGGCCACCCAAGGCAAACTGGTCCTAGGTGAGGGATGAGACAAAGAGCGGTTCAAACCTTCTATGATGAATGAAAACTTTGGACGCCGTTTTCCCTTGCCCGGGGCTCGATGGCGAGCGCCTGGTGGCCGGGCCTGCACCCATGGGGCTCGGCCGGGCACAGCCCGAAGAGGCAACATGGGCCCCCCCTTCCCATGGGCTCACCACCTATGGGAGGGGCCAAGGAGGTCGGGTGCAGTGTGAGTTGGGTGGTGGCCGAAGGCGGGGACCTTGGCGGTCCAATCCTCGGCTACAGAAGCTGGCTCTTGGGACGTGGAATGTCACCTCTCTGAAGGGGAAGGAGCCTGAGCTAGTGCGCGAAGTTGAGAGGTTCCGGCTAGATATAGTCGGACTCACCTCGACGCACAGCTTGGACTCTGGAACCAATCTCCTTGAGAGGGGCTGGACTCTGTACCACTCTGGAGTTGCCCCCGGTGAGAGGCGCCGAGCGGGTGTGGGTATACTTATTGCCCCCCAACTTGGAGCCTGTACATTGGGGTTTACCCCGGTGCACGAGAGGGTAGCCTCCCTTCGCCTTCGGGTGGGGGGACGGGTCCTAACTGTTGTTTGTGCGTATGCACCAAACAGCAGTTCGGAGTACCCACCCTTTTTGGAGTCCCTGGAGGGGGTGCTAGAGGGCATACCTTCTGGGGACTCCCTCGTTCTGCTGGGAGACTTCAATGCTCACGTGGGCAATGACAGTGAGACCTGGAAGGGCGTGATTGGGAGGAATGGCCCCCCCGATCTGAACCCGAGCGGTGTTTTGTTATTGGACTTCTGTGCTCGTCACGGATTGTCCATAACGAACACCATGTTCAAGCATAGGGGTGTTCATATGTGCACTTGGCACCAGGACACCCTAGGCCTCAGTTCGATGATCGACTTTGTGGTCGTGTCGTCGGACTTGCGGCCACATGTCTTGGACACTCGGGTGAAGAGAGGGGCGGAGCTGTCAACTGATCACCACCTGGTGGTGAGTTGGCTTCGATGGTGGGGGAGGATGCCAGTCAGGCGTGGTAGGCCCAAACGTGTTGTGAGGGTCTGCTGGGAACGTCTGGCAGAGCCCCCTGTCAGAAGTAGCTTCAACTCCCACCTCCGGCAGAACTTCGACCATGTCCCGAGGGAGGTGGGGGACATTGAGTCCGAATGGGCCATGTTCCGTGCCTCTATTGTTGAGGCGGCTGACCGGAGCTGTGGCCGTAAGGTAGTCGGTGCCTGTCGTGGCGGCAATCCCCGAACCCGTTGGTGGACACCGGTGGTGAAGGATGCCGTCAAGCTGAAGAAGGAGTCCTACAGGACCCTTTTGTCCTGTGGGACCCTGGAGGCAGCTGATAGGTACCGGCAGGCCAAGCGGAATGCGGCTTTGGTGGTTGCTGAGGCAAAAACTCGGGCGTGGGAGGAGTTTGGGGAGGCCATGGAGAACGACTTTCGGACGGCTTCGAGGAGATTCTGGTCCACCATCCGGCGTCTCAGGAAGGGGAAGCAGTGCAGTGTCAACACTGTATATGGTGGGGATGGTGCGCTGCTGACCTCGACTCGGGACGTTGTGGGTCGGTGGGGGGAGTACTTCGAAGACCTCCTCAATCCCATTAACATGCCTTCCAATGAGGAAGCAGAGCCTGGGGACTCAGAGGTAGGCTCCCCCATCTCTGGGACTGAGGTCACCGAGGTGGTCAAAAAACTCCTTGGTGGCAGGGCCCCGGGGGTGGATGAGATACGCCCGGAGTTCCTCAAGGCTCTGGATGTTGTAGGACTGTCTTGGTTGACACGCCTGTGCAACATCGCATGGACATCAGGGACAGTGCCTCTGGATTGGCAGACCGGGGTGGTGATCCCCCTCTTTAAGAAGGGGGATCGGAGGGTGTGTTCCAACTACAGAGGGATCACACTCCTCAGCCTCCCTGGAAAAGTCTATTCAGGGGTCCTGGAGAGGAGGGTCCGTCGGATAGTCGAGCCTCGGATTCAGGAGGAACAGTGTGGTTTTCGTCCTGGTCGCGGAACAGTGGACCAGCTCTATACCCTTAGCAGGGTCCTGGAGGGTGCATGGGAGTTTGCCCAACCAGTCTACATGTGTTTTGTGGACTTGGAAAAGGCATTCGACCGTGTCCCTCGGGGAATCCTGTGGGGGGTACTCCGAGAGTATGGGGTACCGGCCCCCCTGATAAGGGCTGTTCGGTCCCTGTACGATTGGTGCCAGAGCTTGGTCTGCATTGCCGGCAGTAAGTCGAACCCGTTTCCAGTGAGAGTTGGACTCCGCCAGGGCTGCCCTTTGTCACCGATTCTGTTCATAACTTTTATGGACAGAATTTCTAGGCGCAGCCAGGGCGTTGAGGGGGTCCGGTTTGGTGGGCTCAGGATTGGGTCACTGCTTTTTGCAGATGATGTTGTCCTGTTTGCTTCATCAGGCCGTGATCTTCAGCTCTCTCTGGATCGGTTCGCAGCCGAGTGTGAAGCGGCTGGGATGAGAATCAGCACCTTCAAATCCGAGACCATGGTCCTCAGCCGGAAAAGGGTGGAGTGCCCTCTCAGGGTTGGTAGCGAGATCCTGCCTCAAGTGGAGGAGTTCAAGTATCTCAGGATCTTGTTCACGAGTGAGGGAAGAATGGAGCGTGAGATCGACAGGCGGATCGGTGCGGCATCCGCAGTAATGCGGGCGCTGCATCGGTCTGTCGTGGTGAAAAAGGAGCTGAGCCGCAAGGCGAAGCTCTCAATTTACCAGTCGATCTATGTTCCTACCCTCACCTATGGTCATGAATTATGGGTAGTGACCGAAAGAACGAGATCGCGAATACAAGCGGCTGAAATGAGTTTCCTCCGCAGGGTGTCTGGGCTTTCCCTTAAAGATAGGGTGAGAAGCTCAGTCATCCGGGAGGGGCTCAGAGTAGAGCCGCTGCTCCTCCGCATCGAGAGGAGTCAGATGAGGTGGCTCGGGCATCTGATCAGGATGCCTCCTGGACGCCTCCCTGGTGAGGTGTTCCGGGCACGTCCAACCGGGAGGAGGCCCCAGGGAAGACCCAGGACACGTTGGAGGGACTATGTCTCTCGACTGGCCTGGGAACGCCTTGGGATTCTCCCGGAAGAGCTAGAAGAAGTGGCCGGGGAGAGGGAAGTCTGGGCATCTCTGCTCAAGCTGCTGCCCCCACGACCCGACCTCGGATAAGCGGGAGACAATGGATGGATGGAAACTAATTTGGTGAGAAATCCCTTTTTTTTCAATTCTACTATTGAAATTAATAGTTTCCCTGGTGCTAAGATTAATAATTTAATTAACATTCTTAAAAAAATTACAACCAAATAACAAAATTAAAAAAGTTTTATTTTTCAATTGGCATCAACAATTGAGGAGGGTGGACTAAATTTAGGGTTATACAACATCTCTGGCACAATGAAAAACAAGATAAACAAATCATACTTTATCTACACTTTGCACAAGATAATCATATACCGGTCATGGTTGATTTATGATTATGATTGATTGGTTATGATTTATTATTTACAGGATTATTGGACCGAAAAAGAAAGGTTGAAGTTGGAAAAACACTGGTTTGAGACAATAGATACTGTTTGTTTGTTTTATCCCAGGGGCCTAAATGACAATTTTTAGAAGTGTTATTTCAATTAATTTATAGACTATTGTTTAGGAATATTTAACTCTTAGCTTTGTTGTTTATTTAGCTCTTCAGGTTTTTTTTATCAGATTTATGGATAATTTTTAACCAATTTAGAATTATTTCTTAAATGAGGGACTAGAGTTGCCACTGCCAGGCCAAAGGCTAATTTTCCCCATTACCTAACCAAGCCAGTGCTAACAAATATGCAAAGTATATTGCGTGGTAGAATGTAAAGGAGGTGTTACCAACGAGAGCAGCAAACTATAAAAGAAATTTGTGAAAAGAAAAAATATGTCCAAGAGAAAGGTGTAGTGAAGAAGAGAAATGTAACGCATGTCATTTGGAAATGTGAAACAGCAAATGAATCATGGCACATGCTAGAAACAAGGTAGAATAACCAATATAAAGGCAAACCAATAACAAGGGGTGCTGTGGTCTACGGCCTAGAAAAGGAGTCATCCAGTTAAAAATCAAACAATGGGTGATACTAAACATAAGGAAAGAGGCGTTATGGTGGTCAGGAAACACATTTGTAAAGAAGAAGAAGTAAGTATAAAAGAATATTACAAAAACACCTAGAAGGAGTAAAGGGAATATATGACGAGATAGGATAGGAAGCAGTAGCAATCATGGAAAGAAATTAAAAATGTAAATGACAATCTGATAGATGGGTGGGTGAACAAAGATGAACTTCAATTATAGAAGAATTTGGATATATAGGGGTAAATAATATGAGGGAAAGGTGATTGAAGCATGGTGAAGGGGTGTGTGGTGTTGATGGCTGTTACAGTGAATCCAAGGATGGTATGGAAAGAAATCCATAACTTACAGGATCACTGTAAAGAGTAATGTTTAGCAAAATGAAACGAGACAATAATGTAATGTAATGGAGTTTAAACAAACAAAAAAAATCTGTTCTTATCACTTTAATATTTGATATGCCTCCCAGCTTGGGGCTTTCACATTAAGTCCATTTTTAGCACTGGGGCTGAGCTTTCAGGGGCTTGCTCTACTCAGTCCATGCATTGCACCGGTATTGCAGTGTCTCCGAGAGCAGTGCACCATCCTCTCTGAGTTGTCCAAAGTAAGATGAAAACTTTTCACAATTCTAGAAGCAGACTTGGAGCCGAGGGAAGTTCGAGTGAGCGAGCAGCATTGAAAAATGCATGCCAGCTGAAGGGTGCGTGCTTCCAGCAAAGAACGATTGCATACAAGCAAGCAAGCAGAGGCAAATGGCTGAAATCGGGCTTCTCCAGTAAATATAGCGCAGGATCAAATGCTGGAGAGAGTGTCTTTGAATCTTCAGAATGAATCTTCATTCATTCTCTCATGCACGGAATGGGTCTGCTAGTCAGTCGAGTTCAGAGGCTATCCAGACCAGCATCAAAAACATGAAAAAATCATATGGATGGATGGCGAGATGGATAGAATGAGCCCCTGTAAGTGTCTCTCATTGCCCCTTGGGCCCATTTTCCCATACCTTTTTTTCAGAGAAGGTTATTAATTCAAATCTCCCTTTTTCTCCATTTCTCTCTCTCTCTCTCCCCCCTCTGTTAAGTTTTTCAACCAAACTCCTGGACCCCTCTCCCCCCAACATCTGTATATGGCTTGAGTCTGTAAGGAGCATCAGGCAAGGCATTGGAGGGCCTGCCAGTGGGAATACCTTCTTCCCTCAGCTACACCCGTTACCCTGCCCCTCGGCTACATAGCCAATCACATCACAACAGGGTCTCCGGGCACGTGCAGACAGGATGACTAAAGGGGAAGAGAGGGTTGGACTGTGAAAGGGGAAAAGTCTGTAGCGGGTCACTCTAGGAGTGAGGCTGGAGCAACTCTGAGAGATGGGGAGAACCAGTTGGAAGTGGCTGGAGGAAGCAAGCAAATTGGTGTTTCAGTTTATGTGAAGTGGGAAGTATGATGCTGTAGAGAGGGATCTGAAGGGATTGGTATGGATCTGAAACTAGCATTGTCTCACAAATGCCAATGCTTTACAGCACCATGGTTCTCGTGATGGTGTGGTCCAGTATGTCTCCAAAGTCGAACATAAAGCCAGAATGGTATGAGTATGCAGCATTATTGAAAAGAAAATATGGATTGCTGAAATGTACTGAAATATCCACTGACCACAATAAAACTCATGAAGCAAATGGACAATGTCAGGGAGCCAGGTGTGGGTCTACGTGAGAAGGAACCATGGGAAACAATTCAACCACTAGGTTAGGACCATCATTTTCAGAATTTAAATTGGTTGCATCTCTTGCAAAGATTATTGGTCATGGACAGACTATGTAGACATGGCCTGTCAAGGATGGATATCTGCCCAAGGGCTTTATATTGCCAAACTGAACCACCCAAGCACCTCTTTTGGACCTGTTACTTTACGAGGGGAGTATAGGGTGGGATCTTGGCACAATTTGGGATACCAAACTGTACTAGCTGGTCTTATGACATGGTGCTCAAAGCAGATAGTCTGGGATATTTAATAAAGCGTGAGTTTTTTGCACTATGGTTCATTAGAAGTTTAGTTAAATTCACACTGCGGGATTCAGGGTCAAAATAATAAAGTTTGGATTGGAATAACCCGAAGGAAGGATAGTCAATCAAGTTAAAACAATGTTCATTAAACAAATCAAGAGAGATACTGAACGATACAATTTTTCATCGCCTAACAAAAGATGGAAATCTGTAAGGGGATGTGAACTTCATTTGTGGGCCCAAATTATTCAGAGCTGCTTATTCTGAAATGTAACATTTTATACTTTTGTTATGAGGAGATCCACATTTGGGAAGGTTTATAGTGGATGATTTTAGTTTTATATTCTATGTTACTAGTAAGATTGAAAATTGACTTGGCTTACCTATAAAGGATATATATTTTGTATAGTATGTTACAAAGTCAATTGAAAGTGATGTAATTATTGTAAGGAATGTTACACAGTTTGAAAATAAAGTTATTAGTGTTATGTGACCCTGATTTAGCTTGCAGCGAGGTCGTCCTTCTTTCTTTTGGGAGATAGCTCATACTTTATCCTGAAACAAGGATGGAAAGAGTGGCTTCGTCAACAGAGTTAGAGGATTTGGCTTTTTTGGGCTAAAAAATTTATTGTGTTTTGTTTGGGAGAAGAATTGTGAGCAGGAGCAGCTTGGCAGGAAGGATTTCAAGCACATTTCAAGCACAAAGTTATACTGGAGACCTTGGGTTTACCATTGGATTTGATTTTATGTCTACGGGATGAGATGTATGGGAATTATTTTGATGTCTCATTTCAATCTGGCACCGGCCCTGATTTTTGCATGGGTGATGATCAAGAGACAACAGGAATTGAAAGGTAACAATGGTACTCATGATCAATCCATTTGTAGAAGATAAAGACATCAGGCCCTTTCTGAGATGGTACCGTTCAATTGTTCTATTTTTGCAAACATGTTCATGATGAGGATGTGGTGTGGAATGGGCGGCAGCAGTTTGGAGCACAGCTTAAGCCTGATTTAAAGTTCTCAGATGGCCTGATGCACCAGAAGGCATCGGTCTCTCTTTGGGACCTAATAGGGGTTGCTTATTTTATGGTGGAATGCTCTTGTGAGGCGGCACGGTGGCGCAGTGGGTAGTGCTGCTGCCTCGCAGTTGGGAGACCTGGGGACCCGGGTTCGCTTCCCAGGTCCTCCCTGCGTGGAGTTTGCATGTTCTCCCCGTGTCTGTGTGGGTTTCCTCCGGGCGCTCCGGTTTCCTCCCACAGTCCAAAGACATGCAGGTTAGGTGGATTGGCGATTCTACATTGGCCCTAGTGTGTGCTTGGTGTGAGGGTGTGTTTGTGTGTGTCCTGTGGTGGGTTGGCACCCTGCCCAGGATTGGTTCCTGCCTTGTGCCCTGTGTTGGCTGGGATTGGCTCCAGCAGACCCCCGTGACCCTGTATTCGGATTCAGCGGGTTGGAAAATGGATGGATGGATGGATGCTCTTGTGATGTTGAAAATGTGGTGCAGATGGACATGTATCACATTACTGTAAAGTGGTTCTATGCTGAAATTGTAGTAAGTCAGGGCATTAAGAGAGAGATTGACCAAACTCAAAGAGACCGTCATCTCTGTAATCCAACTGTGCACCTCTTCTCACATTGCTCTAAAGGCAAAAACAGAAATAAGACCTGGATGTCTGTGATAAGGTGGACTATGGAGAGGGATGCTCTTCCGTACTGTGTGGAAGGGGAGACAGTTGCAGCACAGCAAGCTGATGGTGAGAAATGTCCAGTAGGTGGGGATGAAAATGCTCCAGATGATTGTGCAGCTTCCGTGCAGACTATGTCTGATGCCTACTGTGCTGATGATACTGTGCTGGACATGTCTGCTGAAAATTTTCGGGTTGACACTACGGCGAGAGGTCCTGTCTCTGCTTCAACAAGAGAAATGATGGACATACAGTGGTCGACAGTGTGGAGAGGGAAGTGAAAAAAATGGTGGTCTCAAGAAGGAAGCAAAGCAATAGTTGCATGCCAATTGTTTTGATGTCTTATTGAATATCACAGACACAGAGTTTGCTGAGATGCCACATTACTTGGAGGACAGTTTAGATGGGATGGATGTCATACATGTGTCAGAGACCCCACAGGTTTCAGGCCATTGGGTAAACTACAAATAGGACTAAATCCTCAATGATGTGATTAGGGAAATGGTGAACTCGAGAAATTCACTTGGAGGTCTACACGTGGAGAAGGATTGTGTTAGGATTTTAGGTATTGACTTCTATGGGACTGACAGTACATATAAAAACTGGGAAACTAAGATTAATAAAATAAAATGAAAATGTGGATTATAGTGTCACAGGCACTTAATGTTCACGGGGAAGAGTTTGGCATCAAGAGCAGATATTTTGGCCATGTGTACATATTTAGGAAGTGTTTTTCCTCTTCCAACAAGATATGTCAGGATCTTGAACAAGGTCTTCTTCCAGTTTATTTAGAGTGTGCAAATATGTAGTCATCTGTAGGGCAGATATGGAATGAGATGTCTGTAATGGTGGCAGGAACATAAGTATTATTCAGTTTAAAATGGATTGTATCTTTTTTCCAACTTTTTGTCAGCTACTTTTGATAGATTACAATTGTAAACATAAATAATTTGTACAGTTATGGTTTTCCATATCAGCAGGCTATAGCTTTGGAGAAAAAGCACAGGGTGTTTCAGGAGAAGTCTTTGGCATGTAATAAAAAAATGTACCATGTTATTTGTGAACAGATGAACACTGGAAGGAATTTGCCAGTGGTCTGTCTGGACCATGGTACAGGACAAATGATTGGATAACAATTTAAAGAACCTAAATTGGTTATTACTATGGGAAAAGTTGTCAGAGAACAGTTGTATAGATATAATTTTACCAGAAATCCAGAGTCTCCAAGAGCAGGTTGTGGGGAAGACGCATCCATTAGGCAAGCTTTTTGGGATTGTCACTAGGTGGATTCACTGTGGGATCCAATTTAAATATTGTTCCGAAAATGTGGAGTAACCTTGACTTTGACTTAATGATACAATACTGACCTTTGTATGTCTGCGGACTCTTCCAGTCAGAAAACAATTCCTCATTATTTTATTTTTGAGTGTGGTGATGCCAGAAATTTGGTAAGCTCAAAATGCTTTAACCCTATAAAGCCTGCTATATGAATGCATAGTCAGAAAATTCTGTTTTTTCAAGACTGAACTGTTTATTGGATCCTTTTGAGAGTTCAAAAACAAAATTTTTTTAATATGACCTGGAAATATGATTTTTTTTTGTGTATCACATTTGAAACACCAGGGGCCTCATGTATAAATGGTGCGTACGCACAGAAATGTTGCGTATTCCCGTTTCCACGCTCAAATCGCGATGTATAAAACCTAAACTTGGCGTAAAGCCACGCACATTTCCACGGTAACTCATACCTTGGCGTACGCAATTTCTCTGCTCGGTTTTGCAGACTGGCGGCACCCAGCATCAAAGCAGTGCTACTGTTCCTGTGTGGTTACCCTTTCTTTCTTAGACCCACGTTCCTGACGTGGCTTTATAAATACACTGAAATTAACTGCATATTGTTTATTAGTGTAATGCATCTGATTGTAATTAACCTGTAGCAATATAATGGTCCAGGGAATAGCCATAGTATTCCAAATACCATAACTGCTTTAGCGTTGTTCCTCTCACTGCATCTTCTTCTTCTTTCAGCTGCTCCCGTTAAGGGTTGCCACAGCAGATCATCTTTTTCCATATTACTCTCTATGCACCTCTCGCAGTATTTATATCACTGTATCTGAGTGGGGAATCACAGCAGCAATTGATCGGAATTATCGGTATACAGTTTCAAGTACACACTACCCCAACCACGGCAAAAAGCGTCAAAAGCCTTTCCTGTACGGACCTCGCGTTTCAGAAACAGTTTCATCCCAAGAACTATAAACGCACCCAATCAGTCCATCAAGTGCTCCTTGTAGAACTGTTTGTACTTATAAGTACAATCACCTCACTGTAAACTTACACTACAGTTATAATATTGCACAACCTGCGCCACTTTATAAAGCTCGTATGATGACAATCATTTTTAAGATGAAATGCAGCAAAATATGTTGCTTATAGTATACAGATAAAACTTTAACTTCATTTAAATAATCTGTATTGTTAATAATTAAACATGTGAGGACACGGTGCCGCAGCGCTAGCTAGTTCACGGATAGCTCCTGCCTTGCGCTGTATTATTGCTGGTGCTGACGCGACACTGGAAGGATAGACGAATAGAATAATTAAACATGTAATACGAAGATATTTCAGTGTTCCTTAAAAGTTTTGAAGAATCGGCGTTCTAAGCTTACAGATGGCTTAACGTCTATTACAGAGCTGATTGTGTGGCGATTGGGTATTTGAAGAAAGAAAAGGAAGGACAGGAATTGGAGGTTAGTACGTTTGAAAGAGACAGTACTCAGTATTTTAATTATTCAGAGAGCTGTAATATCACGAATGTAATGGATTCTGTGTCCTGTCGGAGAAAGAGAAAGAACGGAAGCATGTAGTGATTCACACACATAGAGCACATAGAAGATCAAATACAGAACAAAGCATTTAACGTGCTACTTGAGAAACTAGTAAAATAAACGATTTTAAGATGAAGTTTATGATGTTCTACTTTAATGGCAAAATAAACCGTGATTAAAGTGTAAATTTCAAGATTAAAGTTGACATTTCGTGCTTTTTTTCCCACTGTGTGCCTATTTTTTTTGTCTGTACCCTAATAAGCTTTCATATGAAACTCAGACGGTGGGCTACGACTCGCCTTTTCACGGTGACTTTGATATGTGATTTCTTTTTTATTTCGGGCACTGTGCGACTTTGTGAACTTGGATCTTTCGAGTTTCTCTGACACTCTTGTCACTCGATCAACTTTCTTTTGTTGATTATACCACTGTTTAAACCAACAAATAGTACGTTTTTCCTTTGCCTCCACTTGGTATTCGCTGAAATTCTTATATTTTCCCCTGTGCTTTTCCCATTGTCTTTTCACAGAAGGCTATTTATATTGATTTACATATTCAAAGAGGCGTAATTCTGGGAGGAGTTGGGGCGGGACAGAAGGCGCGTGCATGTGCGTTACTTTTCACGCTGATCGGGATTTATGTATTGGAAGAACGTGAAATTTTGCGTACGTACAGATTCCTGCATCTGGATTTTTCTGTGCGTACGCACAATCCCGCTTTTGTGCTTACACCATGTTATAGTGTGAGTTCTACGCATGGCGTTATACATGAGGCCCCAGGCGTTTCAAGTCAACCAAAAACTGTGTGCCTTTAGAAAAACCTTAGCACACACAAATATGTTTTACAACATTTAACAACTTTTTACAACAGGTTTAGTACTTTACACTGTGCGTAAAGTACATTTGGCAACTTGTTTATGTTTCGTGAAATGCCAAAAACAGTTTTTGTTTTTGTTTAGACAAAGATTGACTTTGCATTTCTCACAGTAGACATGTGAGAAGTGACTTCCTGGGCAGTGCTTGCACCTCTGTCTTGTTTTCCAAGTTGGTAAATGGTCAATGCCATCCTTTCTCACATCAGGGGGTACAGCAACAGCTCGTCTTTTACGTGGGGGTATTTTCTCATGTTCTGGAGAGGACAGTGGACTGCCATACCGGATCTTGCCTTTTCCTGCGCTTGTGAGAGAAGTCCCAACAGAAGCTTGAAATCTTCGCAATGGCATTGGTTTCTTCCTAGGTTCCAGTTCTTTCCGGTCTCTCTTGTAAGGATTCCATGCATTTATGACTGCCACAGTGACAGTGTGCCACCAAATGTATAGATACCATCTTCTGGATCTAAAGGAGAACTTGTAAAGAGCAGACAACATGTCAAGAAGGTCAACACCACCCATATATTTGTTGTATGTCTCCACAATAGCGGGTCTTGGCACCATTATGTACATTTTGGATTTTCGATCCCAGCGTTTCACATTTGTCACTGGTTCATCTCCAACAAATGAGGAGAGTAGGTTCACCACCTTGTTGTCACACCATCTCACAATGATAGTGTTTTTCTGATTCACTCTGAAATCCCATGACCCTCTTTCTTTTTTCTTCAAATCATTTTCTTCCATCATACTGCAGTTCTTTACCCTGTTCATTCGAACTGTTCACAAATAGTAGAGTCCTCGATCCACCAGAGGTACTGATGTAAAATAGTTGTCAGCAAAAACCTTGTGATTTTGTCCTGCTGGAAGGGTCAATTTCAGGATAACATCTCCGGAAACACCAACATCAGATTTCTCCTTATCTGGATTTTCCGCACCTTGGCAGACAGCAAAATCATACAGGAACCCACTTTGTCCAGCACGTGCCCACATCGTGAACCCCCATTTGTGAGGTTTTGATGGTATGTAGGTAGGTTAGACTTACCTTTGAAAGGCACCATTACTTCATCCACTGCATGAAATTCTTCAGGAGGTATGAGAAGAAACTGTTGGCGCAGTTTTTCTAACCATGGTCTGATTTTCCACAGTTTGTCTTTCTTCTGGTCGTCAGACACACTGAGGTTGTCTTGAAAATTAATCAGTGTCAGCAATTTAAGGAATCGTTCTTGAGACATCACATCACAGACTGTGGGGTACCTTGTCTCCATCTCCCAATAGGCTCTTACATTGGGCATCTGTACCAACCCCATGTGCATGTACATGCCAAGAACCTGTTCAATTTCTTTGGGTGTTGTGTTTACTGATGTTCCCAGTTTCCGTACACTGTACATGTTAGTTTGTTGTGCAATATCCTGAATCATTTCATCAGTAACAAACTGCTTGAAATACATGTATGGTGTCCACTCTGACCTTTCTTTAGAGACATCCTCAACATCTCTATCAAAATCAACACTTGGACTTTTAAATGGCACTTTTCTCCATTTGTACTCTTTCTTTTTTACTTTGCCCTTTGCTGACTGCTTTGTTGTGCTCTGTTTTGGCGTTACTGGGGTGTCTGTTTTATCTACAGGTTCATCTTCTTCACCACTACTATCTGATCCCTCTGTAGCAGCCATTACCTTAGGAGTCCATTCCTCATCACTACCATCATCATCTTCCTCCCCTAACTGTTCTATGTCACTTGAATTTCCATCAATTATCATATTTAAGACATCTTCTACATTGTACTTCTTTACCATCTAAATATTCAAATCATAATCAAGCAAACAATACATTGTTACATTTACAAATTATATACTGACTATTTACAACTGACATAAACATAAAATTATACTCAAAATATATACTGAAAGAAATATTCAAGCTTAAATTGAATAATATATTTAGCACAGTTTGAATTACTGTACTAATAATACAAATTTAATCAAGAAATGCACTAAAACAACAACTGATGCACTGACCCATGAAATACATTTGTATACCCATAGTATCATATTTGATTCACACCTTTTCCTGACAGTATTTCTATACAATATTTAACGAAAAACTAAGTTATGATGAACTGTTTCACCCTAGTAAAGACTTATTTTGAAATATAATCACATTATTTTTCATTTCACTTACTGTAACTGTTTCAAAATGAGGGCATCTTATCACTTGAAAATGCTGCTAACTTCCACCTAGCATGTGGCCATCTTGGATTCTTGAAAAAAAAGTGGCCTTTGCCACCTGTGATGCATAGATTATCCACCAGGGGGAGAAAACATGTATATTATTGTATACAACTGGTTTTTGAGGAAAATACTAATCCTGTTGCTGAGGAACAGGCCTTAGAAATACCTGTATCCAATATAATACATATGGCGTTATAGGATTAATCCAACACTGCAAAGTAAAGACAGCAGTGACCATCGTAAAAAGACTGGAGACTGCAATCGGTTCAAAGGTGAAATATGACAGAGAAAAATTGGGGTTTTCTACAACCAAAGAAAGATGGAAAAGTATATTTTGACATACATTGTATAAAGTTACTTCCATATTTTGTAAATAATTTCTTTATATATTTCTGTTCAATTAAAAAAAAATGTTCTTATCAGTTTAAAATCTAATATGTCCCCTACATGGGGACCGTATATTAAATTGATTTCTGAAACTAGGAGAAGGAATAGGGACTTCCTCCATCCACTCCACGCATCAACCTGGTATTGCAATACCTGCAGGAATGGTACACTTTCTCATTTACCGGTATAAAGACAGACAAGCAGCGTTGGCTGGAGTGTGGTTAGTAGCAGGGATAGAAACAGCAAGGGCAAGGTTAAAAAATGAATAAACAAATAAATAAATCTCTAAATCCAGCTGCATGTCGGCAGAACACCATGTGGCTGTTATCCGCTATTGCTTGTAGTGCTTCCTGCATTCCAATAGATGTCAGACATGGCTTAGAATTAAAAAGCTGGTGTTGTGGGATGAGTACAGTGCTGCTGGACGACCAAGCCTATACTGCAAGAAGTCATGAAGCAGTCCTGCAGGCTGTCTGCTGTCACTGAAGTGCCCCCTGTGTTTGAGGCTTTGCTCTCACAGCCAGGCCAGGATGTGCCTTCTCCTCTTCATCTTGCAACTCGAAGAGGTGTGAACGTGGTGTCTCGAGGGACATCTAGTTCTGCCACTGGCATCTCCATTGATATCTCCTTTCTTTTGTGTGCATCTGGCAGCGGGAATGGAGGAATTTAGGTGCTGGTAGTGATTGCTATTTTAAGCCATTCCCCCTCCTTGCCTGGCCTCTCCCCCCACTGTCTCGTTGGGCCTCACTCGTTGGGAGGCAAGCAACCAGCTGGGACAGAAGAATAACTTGGTTAGCACAAGGAGTGTGAGGTATGGCATAGAGGATGCTATTGCCTTTCGGATTAAGAGGGATGTAGACAGTTGGGGTTTTGCTGCACTTTGAGCTACATTTTTTGTATGAAAATGTGCTATATAAATAAATGTTGTTGTTGTTGCAGCAAAGGAGAGGTAGAAGGGTCTTTTTTGGTTGGGATTGTGGGTGGAGAGAGTTGCATTCTCTTAATATCTTCTATAGTTAACAGTTCCCCTTTACACTTGCTCTGATGTGAAGAGAATTTCCTCACAACGGGCTGACTTGGAGGGCAACATCCAATGTAACACATTGTCTGAATTTGTGATTGTCGCGGATAGAGCATTGGAAGGAGCGGCAGGATTTGATCTTGGCATTGCTGATGAGAGAATCATTCTGGCTGAAGGAAAGGCAATTGTTTGGACAGATATTTGCCTGACGGTGCCAAGTGGTTGTTATGGCTGGATTACCCCAAGATCAGGACTGGCAGCGAAATGGTTTTTGAATGTGGGAGCCGGGGTGATTGACAGAGATTATTGAGGAAATGTGGGAGTGTTGCTATTTAATTTCGGTAAAAAGGACAATGTTTTAAAGAGAGGGGATAGGGTGCCTCAGTTGATCTGTGAAAGGATTATGGTTCCACCTGTTGTACTTTGTGATGCTTTGGACAACTCTGTTAGTGGGGAGTGTGGTTTTGGGTCTACGGGGCTATAATTTGTTTGTGATTTCCTGACAGTGATGTTATTTTTATTTATTTTTTTGATAAAAAAAAATCTGTTCTTATCAGCTTAATATCTGGGGAGCATACTGTATATTAAATTTTTGGAACAAGGAGATGGAATAGGGGCTTGCTCCGTTCACTCCATGCATCAAACTGGTATTGCAGTACTTCCAGGAACTGTGGGTGCACTTTCTCCTTTACCAGTGTAAAAACAGAAAAGCAGCATTGGCTGAGCCCTGGCTAGTAGCAGCAGAAAGAAACTTCAGTGAGGGCAGGGTTTAAAAAAATAAATAAACAAATAAGTAATGCTTCAAATCCAGCTGGCTGCATGTCGGCAGAATGGCATGTGGCTGTCAGCCGCTATTGCTTTTACAGACAATTACTACCCACACAGCAGCGATGGTGAAGCCTCCCTTCCGGATGAGCTGAACAACTTCTTTCCACAGTTTGAGGCGCAAAACAAAGAGCCTGCAAGAAAAGCAACACCTCCCTCCACTGACCAGGTACCCTGTCTCTCCATACCTGATGTGAGGAGGGCTCTATCCAGAGTCAATCCACGCAAGGCTGCAGGACCTGACATCATACCTGGTCGTGTGCTCAAAGAATGTACCAATCAACTGGCCGGTGTCCTCGTAGACATCTTCAACACATCTCTGAGCCAGTCGTTAGTCCCAACATGCTTCAAGTCGACCACCATCATACCATTGCCGAAGAAGTCATCAGTGACATGCCTGAATGACTACTGACCAGTTGCACTCACGGCAATCCTAATGAAGTGCTTCGAAAGGTTAGTCATGTCATACATAAAGACTAATCTCCCTGCCTCCCATGACCTTCTTCAGTTTGCATACTGCTCAAACAGGTCAACTGAGGATGCCATATGCTCTGCCCTTCACCTCTCCCTGACACATCTGGATAAAAAAAAACACATATGTCAGGATGCTATTCATAGACTTTAGCTCTGCCTTCAACACAATCATCCTTCCAAAGCTGGTTATAAAACTGAGCAGGTTGGGCCTGAGCACCACCCTCTGCAATTGGATCCTGGACTTCTTGGCAGAGAGGCCCCAGTCAGTTCGGATGGGCTGCAACACTTCCAGCATCATCACACTGAGCACTGGAGCACTGCAGGGCTGCATGCTTAGTCCACTGCTGTTCACCCTGCTGACTCACCACTGCACAGCCATGCACAACACAAACCACATCATCAAGTTTGCGGATGATACGACGGTGCTGGGACTGATAAGCAGGGATGATGAAACAGCATACAGAGATGAGGTGGAACGGCTGTCTGCATGGTGTGAAGACAGCAATCTATCTCTCAATGTCTACAAGACAAAAGAGATAATTGTGGACTTCAGAAAATCACATCCTGCCCACATCCCACTCAGCATCAACGGTTTAGATGTGGAGACTGTTAGAGGTACCAAGTTCCTCGGTGTGCAAATAACTGAGGAACTTACATGGACACATAACACCTCATCACTAATCAAGACAGCCCAGCAGAGACTATACTAACTGAGGCGACTGAAGCAAGCAAGTCTTCCCCCTTCCGTCCTCACCATGTTCTACAGAGGCACCATTGAGAGTGTTCTGACCAGCTGCATCACTGTCTTGTATGACAACTGCAACATATCCGACCGCAAGCGCCTGCAAAGGATAGTGAAGACAGCAGAAAACATTATTAGGGTGCCTCTCCCTTCACTACAGGACATATTTTACAAACGCAGTGTCCGCAAGGCCTGCAGCATTGTTCAGGACCCCTTACACCCCTCACATGGACTTTTCACACTTCTGCCATCCAAGAGAAGATACTGCAGCATCAAAGCCAGATCTGCCAGGCTGCAGGAGAGTTTTTACCCCCAAGCTGCTAGACTCCTTAACACCAGGCTGCCCCCTGGGACCTTCCATATGGCCTCAACCACCTCTAAAAACAGAACTTTTGTACATGCAAGCCACTTTCCTGCAAAGACTAGTGTGCATGTAGAGAAGAACCGAAAATTTCATACTGACCTTTAAGAATTTTGACACTCTTGTTATCCTTCTGCTGTGAAACATTCTGACCTTTCATTGTTTACACGTCTTAAACAACTATTATCATACACTGATAATTTCTGTATTATCTATATGTATTATTTATTATATTGCATATCTTACACATCAATATTGCTGCTACCTCTTTGTCTTGTCTTTGCACAATGTCTTGTCTTATTTGTGTTTTAATTTTAAATTTAAATTTTAATTCTATTTTTAATTTATTATTTGCACGTCATGTTGTTACACTGTGGACCCTGAGCTTCACAATTTCGTCTATCTGTATACTTGTATATGGCTGAGATGACAATAAAATTCATTTGATTGTATTTGATTTTTTACTGCTTCCCGTATTCCAACAGATGTCAGGCAAGGCTTAGAATTAGAAAGCTTCTGTTGTGGGGTGAGTGCAATGCTGCCAGACAACCAAGCCTATACCGCAAGAAGCCTTTGTGGTGCTGCTTCTCGGCCTTTTGTCTAAGATCAAGTGTGCATCTTAGTCTTAAGTGTCTCACAACCCTGGTCTGAGGCAGATGGCTCCCCTGCCTATTATGGGTTTGAGGAATACAGTTCATTTTCTCTGGAAGGACAAGGAGGGAGGAGAGATGCTCATGAATTGTAAGGAGTTTACAAACATGGTGCTTTTTGAACAGCTCAAGGTAAATCCAGATGACATCTTCTGCTGTCAGCTAAATTCTCTGTTCCAGTTTGTTGATGTTACTTTTGCATAGTCAGCTTTCTTTCATATTATTGTGACTCTGTGTCCTCCGTATATTGGATTCATGACTGCTAAGGCATTTGAAATGGTAAAAGACAGTTTAAAGTGATCTTGAAAGATGACCGAATAGCCCGGATGGCCTTCCTCATCCTCCAGCGTATTTTTCTTTAAGGCCTAACAAAGGGTATTTGTTTTACAATGGGCAGGTTAAACATTGTCATAGATGGGGTCAAGAAGGTCATTTGGCAACTTTCTGCTCAGCTGTTCGCTGCTTTAACTGTGCCGATTTTGGCCACACTGCAAAAACTTGTCTGAAAGCAAAGTGCTGCGATTTATGCAGAGGATGGGCATGTCTTTCAAACGTGCCTGCAGCGCTATAGGCGCACACGTTTGGGCGATTTGTTTTCTGAGGATTTTGATTTTTTAGATCCTCCTCCCTCACCAGCATCCCCTGTTCCCTGTTCACATGTGTTCCATCAGGGGAGATAGATAGTAAAACCACAGACACGGCTGCACCACCTGCTGTTGCGCTTTCAACTTCCATTAGATAGATAGATTGATACTTTATTAATCCCCAAGGGGAAATTCACATACTCCAGCAGCAGCATACTGATAAAAACAATATTAAATTAAAGAGTGATAAAAGTGCAGGTATAACAGACAGTAACTTTGTATAATATTAACGTTTACCCCCTGGGTGGAACTGAAGAGTCGCATAGTGTGGGGGAGGAACGATCTCCTCAGTTTGTCAGTGGAGCAGGACAGTGACAGCAGTCTGTCGCTGAAGCTGCTCCTCCGTCTGGAGATGATACTGTTCAGTGGATTCTCCATGATTGACAGGAGCCTGCTCAGCGCCCGTCACTCCGCCACAGATGTCAAACTGTCCAGCTCCATGCCTACAATAAAGCCTGCCTTCCTCACCAGTTTGTCCAGGCGTGAGGCGTCCCTCTTCTTTATGCTGCCTCCCCAGCACACTACCGTGTAGAAGAGGGCGCTCGGCACAACCGTCTGATAGAACATCTGCAGCATCTTATTGCAGATGTTCAAGGATGCCAGCCTTCTAAGAAAGTATAGTCGGCTCTGTCCTTTCTTGCACAGAGCATCAGTATTGGCAGTCCAGTCCAATTTATCATCCAGCTGCATTCCCAGGTATTTATAGGACTGCACCCTCTGCACACAGTCACCTCTGATGGTCACGGGGTCCATGAGGGACCTGGGCCTCCTAAAATCTACCACCAGCTCCTTGGTTTTGCTGGCGTTCAGTTGTAGGTGGTTTGAGTCGCATCATTTAACAAAGTCCTTGATTAGGTTCCTATACTCCTCCTTCTGCCCACTCCTGATGCAGCCCACGACAGCAGTGTCGTCAGCGAACTTTTGCACATGGCAGGACTCCGAGTTGTATTGGAAGTCCGATGTATATAGGCTGAACAGGACCGGAGAAAGTACAGTTCCCTGCGGCGCTCCTGTGCTGCTGACCACAATGTCAGACCTGCAGTTCCCGAGATGCACATACTGAGGTCTGTCTGTAAGATAGTCCACGATCCATGCCACCAGGTATGAATCTACTCCCATCTCTGTCGGCTTGTCCCTGAGGAGCAGAGGTTGGATGGTGTTGAAGGCGCTAGAGAAGTCCAGAAACATATTTCTTATTGCACCACTGCCTCTGTCCAATTGGGAGAGGGATCGGTGTAGCATATAGATGATGGCATCCTCCGCTCCCACCTTCTCCTGGTATGCGAACTGCAGAGGGTCGAGGGTGTGGCGGACCTGTAGCCTCAGGTGGTGAAGCAGCAGCCTCTCCATGGTCTTCATCACATGTGACGTCAGGGCGACAGGCCTGAAGTCATTCAGCTTACCAGGATGTGACACCTTTGGGACTCGGGTGATGCAAGATGTTTTCCAAAGCCTCGGGATTCTCCTCTGTTCCAGGCTCAGGTTGAAGATACGCTGTAGAGGACTCCCCAGCTCCAACGCACAGGCCTTCAGCAGTCGTGGCGATACTCCATCTGGACCCACTGCTTTGCTGTCACAAAGTCTCCTCAGCTCTATGCTTACCTGGGCTGCTGTAATTGTGGGTGGGGGGAAACTCTCTCCTATGCTGGTATCAGCGGAAGGATGGGTGGAGGGTGCAGTACTCTGAGGTGAGAGTGGGTTAGAGTGGTCAAACCTGTTAAAGAAGTTGTTCATCAGGTTTGCTCTCTCCACGTCTCTCTCGATGGTGTGAACCCAAGTCAAGCGGCAGCCAGCGATGATCTTCATCCCATCCCACACTTCCTTCATGCTGTTATTCTGCAACTTCTGCTCCAGCTTTCTCCTGTACTGCTCCTTCGCCACCCTGAGATGGACTCAGAATTCCTTGTGCACGCGCTTGAGCTCATAATGATCACTGCCTTTAAAAGCCCTTTTTTTCTGGTTCAAAAGGCCCTTGATGTCACTTGTAATCCATGGCTTCTTGTTAGCACAACAGCGTACTGTTTTTACTAAAATTACAATGTCCATACAGAAGTTGATGTAGTCAGTAGTGCAGTCAACAACCTCCTCAATGTTCTCTCTATATGATCCCTGCAGGATATCCCAGTCTGTAGTTCCAAAGCAGTCTCTCAGAGCCTGATCTGCCTCAGGGGACCACTTCGTGAGTGAGTGTGTTGTTGTAAGTAGCTCCCTCACTCTTGGTTTGTAGTGAGGCTGAAACAGAACCAGGTTATGATCTGCTTTCCCAGGCACAGGCAGCGGGGTGGCGCTGTATGCGTCTTTAACGTTTGCATACAGTAGGTCAATAGTCCTATCTCCCCGGGTGTTACAATCCACATACGTACTTCCTTAGAAGACTGGCATCCTTCAACATCTGCAGTAAGATGCTGCAGATGTTCTATCAGATGGTTGTGGCGAGTGCCCTCTTCTACGCAGTGGTGTGCTGGGGAGGCAGCATTAAGAAGAAGGACGCCTCACGCCTGGACAAACTGGTGAGGAAGGCAGGCTCTATTGTTGGCATAGAGCTGGACGGTCTGACATCCGTAGCAGAGCAACGGGCACTCAGCAGGCTCCTATCAATTATGGAGAATCCACTACATCCATTAAACAGTGTCATCTCCAGACAAAGGAGCAGTTTCAGTGACAGACTGCTGTCACTGTCCTGCTCCACTGACAGACTGAGAAGATCATTCCTCCTCCAAACTATGCGACTCTTCAATTCAACCAGAGGGGGTAAACGTTGAACATTATTCAAGTTATTGTCTGTTTTTTTATCTGCATTTTTTATTACTCTTTAATTTAATATTTTTGCTGCTGGAATATGTGAATTTCCCCCTGGGATTAATAAAGTATCTATCTATCTATCTATCTATCTATCTATCTATCTATCTATCTATCTATCTATCTATCTATCTATCTATCTATCTATCTATCTATCTATCTATTTACTGGGAGAAGGCAGGTAATGTTTTGTCCAGCTTCACATGGTTAAAGTCTCCAGAGATTAGCAGAAGCGCCTTGGGGTGCTGTGTTTGTAGTTTAGCAACAGCAGCGTGGATGATGTCACCCGCTATCTCTATGTCCGCCAGAGGAGGGATGTAAACAATAAAAACAATGATGTGTCCAAACTCTCTGGGCAAGTAATAGGGACGCAGACTTACGGCCAACAGTTCTATGTCCCTGCAGCAAGTGGAGATTTTGACGTTTACATGTCCAGGGTTGCACCACCTTGTATTCACATAGAGAGCGAGTCCTCCTCCTTTCTGCTTCCCGCAGGTATTTGCGTCTCTGTCTGCTCTAACTGTGCTAAACCCGGGTAGCTCCACGTTAGCATCTGGAATGCTAGTTGTTAGCCACATTTCACAAAAACACAACAAACTGCATGACAGAGCCATCTTCTGGTTTGCCGGAATAAATGCAGCCAGTTACCACTGCCGCTCCATCTCATTCACCACAGATTGTTCTTTTGCCAAAAAAGGATTATTTTTTTCAGATGCAACTTCACGCTGCTTGTCCGCGGACAAACTTTTTCCCAACACAGAGATGGATGTTTCCATGGGTTTCTCTGAAGTACCTAAAAAGAGACACAAACGATCCAATAAAATACAACAGCCCAACAGCGTCTAAGTGTCTCAAAGTTTCCATACTGAAAGTAAATTTGCTGTGTTATAATCCGATGGTACTATTGATCTTTCCACAGAGACCTCTGTCATCCCAGATAGGGTATCAGATTGGGCTCAACTGTCACCATCACCAGGGCTGGATTTTGACAGTCTTTTTACTCCACAGGATCCCAGCACTAATAAGTATGTGGATGATTCCACTCTTTCCATCTTGACTGGAGGGGCAACACATGACTAATTTCAACTATTTTTATTTCTTTCCCTTATTTTCTCAAGTGTTCTCTGTGATCTTTTTCTTAACTATTATGGCTTCTACACTTTCTACTATTAATGTTCGGGGTTGAGCGCCTGTCATTTTTCTATTGGTCGGGTACTATTTCTTTTCATGTACAGTGCATCCGGAAAGTATTCACAGCACATCACTTTTTCCACATTTTGTTATGTTACAGCCTTATTCTAAAATGGATTAAATTCATTTTTTTCCTCAGAATTCTACACACAACACCCCATAATGACAACATGAAAAAAGTTTACTTTAGATTTTTTCAAATTTATTAAAAATAAAAAAATTGAGAAAGCACATGTACAGAAGTATTCACAGCCTTTGCCATGAAGCTCCAAATTGAGCTCAGATGCATCCTGTTTCCCCTGATCACCCTTGAGATGTTCCTGCAGCTTAATTGGAGTCCACCTGTGGTAAATTCAGTTGACTGGACATGATTTGGAAAGGCACACACCTGTCTATATAAGGTCCCACAGTTGACAGTTCACGTCAGAGCACAAACCAAGCATGAAGTCAAAGGAATTGTCTGTAGACCTCCAAGACAGGATTGCCTCGAGGCACAAATATGGGGAAGGTTACAGAAAAATTTCTGCTGCTTTGAAGGTCCCAATGAGCACAGTGGCCTCCATCATCCGTAAGTGGAAGAAGTTCAAAACCACCAGGACTCTTCCTAGAGCTGGCCGGCCATCTAAACTGAGTGATCGGGGGAGAAGGGCCTTAGTCAGGGAGGAGACCATAAACCTGATGGTCACTCTGTCAGAGCTCCAGAGGTACTCTGTGGGGAGAGGAGAACCTTCCAGAAGGACAACCATCTCTGCAGCAATCCACCAATCAGGCCTGTATGGTAGAGTGGCCAGACGGAAGCCACTCCTTAGTAAAAGGCACATGGCAGCCCACCTGGAGTTTGCCAAAAGGCACCTGAAGGACTCTCAGACCATGAGGAAGAAAATTCTCTGGTCTGATGAGACAAAGATTGAACTCTTTGGTGTGAATGCCAGATGTCACGTTTGGAGGAAACCAGGCCCCGCTCATCACCAGGCCAATACCATCCCTACAGTGAATCATGGTGATGGCAGCATCATGCTATGGGGATGTTTTTCAGCGGCAGGGACTGGGAGACTAGTCAGGATAAAGGGAAAGATGACTGCAGCAATGTACAGAGACATCCTGGATGAAAACCTGCTCCCGAGCGCTCTTGACATCAGACTGGGGTGACAGTTCATCTTTCAGCAGAACAACGACCCTAAGCACACAGCCAAGATATCAAAGGAGAGGCTTCAGGACAACTCTGTGAATGTCCTTGAGTGACCCAGCCAGAGCCCAGACTTGAATCTGATTGAACATCTCTGGAGAGATCTTAAAATGGCTGTGCACCAACGCTTCCCATCCAACCTGATGGAGCTTGAGAGGTTCTGCAAAGAGATAAGTGCGAAACTGGCCAAGGATAGGTGTGCCAAGCTTGTGGCATCATATTCAAAAAGACTTGAGGCTGTAATTGCTGCCAAAGGTGCATCGACAAAGTATTGAGCAAAGGCTGTAAATACTTATGTACATGTGATTTCTCAGGTTTTTTATTTTTAATAAATTTGCAAAAACCTCAAGTAAACTTTTTTCATGTTGTCATTATGTGGTGTTGTGTGTAGAATTCTGAGGAAAAAAATGAATTTAATCCATTTTGGAATAAGGCTGTAACATAACAAATTGTGGAAAACGTGATGCGCTGTGAATACTTTCTGGATGCACTGTATGTTTTCTTCAAGAGGTGCATTTGAAAGATGTACAGGTTTTTTGCTAGGGACTGGGTTTGGGGAACCTCCGCATGGTCAGTGGGCAATGCTTTTTCAGTTGGAGTAAGAATGGCGTGTTGAGCATTCCTTCGTTGCCTTTCCTGACCAATTTTTGGTGGTCAATACCACCTGGGGAGACCTCAAGTTTCACTTTATCAACAAGTATGCTCCCACAGATGTTTTTGCTAGACGTGAATTCCTCCATTTGTTCACTACTATTGTTGTCACCAACAGGCTGCTTGTCATAGGTGGAGATTTTAATGTTGATATTGGCAAGCACTCTCCAGATTGCACTAGACAACTACTTCTAAATCTTTTGCGAGACTATGATTTAAATGATGTCTTAGCCACCAATGGCAGACAAGGTCCCCCACCTACATGGAAGAATTTGAGAGACCACACTAGTCATTTACACTATTTGTTTATACATAAAACAGTATGCATTCTGACTAGTGGGATTGAGCCTCTCTGGTTTTCTGATCATGACATGTTGATCTGTGATATCTGTATAGATCTCCCGCCTTTTCGGAAAGGCTTTTGGAAATGTAATGTTTCCCTTTTGGACAATGAACATTTTTGTATTCAAGTCCATGATTTAATCTCTGGGTGGATTCTCTTCCAACCCCTGACTCAATCCTTTATAGATTGGTGGGAAGCTGTCAAACAGAAGTTAAAAAGTTTTATTATTTATTTTTCTAAGCAAAAGTCAAGGAAAGACAGGTCTACTCTTTGCAGGATATTTACTAAGCTTGAAAATTTGTATGCTTTGGCAAATCGGGGCAAGCCATTTGATTTTGATAAAGCCAGTCGCCTATGATGTTGGCAGAAGAACTGGAGCGTAAGGCTCTATGTTATTATTTCACTTGTACTTGTACTACTTCAACATTTTCAAGAATCGAGTGAACGCATGACTCCTGTCTTTTTTAAAATGGTGAAAGCTAATCGCCTGGGGCCTCATGCATAACGCCGGGCGTATAATTCACACTAAAACATGGCATAAGGACAAAAGCGGAAATGTGCGTACACACAAAAAACTCCAGATGCATAAATCTGTGCGTTCGCCAACTTACATGTTCTTCCACTCTATAAATCCCAGTCAGCGTGAAAAGTAATGCACGTGCCTGCTGCCACTCTCTAACTCCTCCCAGAATTACACCTCTTTGAATAGGCAAATCAAAATAAATAGCCCTTAAGTTCAGCATTCTATGAAAAGACAATGGCAAAAGCACGGAGGAAAATAGAAGAATTTCAGCAAATACCAAGTAGAGGCAAGGAAAACCGTGCTATTTGTTGGTTTAAATAGTGGTATAAACAGCAAAAGGAAGTTGATCGAGTGACACAGAGTGTCAGAGAAACTCGAAAGCTCAAGTCCACAAAGTCGTGCCCGAAATGAAAAAAAGTTGTCAGATATCAGTCGCCATGAAAAGGCGAGTCGTAACCTACTGTCTGAGTGTCATATGAAAGCTTATTAGGGTACAGAGAAAAGAAAAAAAAATACGGACACAGTGAGAAAAAAGTTTGAAATGTCAACTTTAATCTCGAAATTTCCAATTTAATCACATAGTTTATTTTGTCATTAAAGTACAACATCATAAACTTCATCTTTAAATCATTTAATTTACTAGTTTCTCAAATACCATCATAACTAAATTAGTGTGTTAAATGCTTTGTTTTGTATGTGTTCTTCTATGTGCTCTATGTTTGTGAATCACTACATGCTTCTTAAACAGGCTTTTTCTTCCTCCGACTGGAAACAGAATACATTACATTCGTGATATTACAGCTCTCTGAATAATTAAAATACTGAAATGTATACTTGATATTATTTTCATGATGATAGGAGTTAAAGCATGTTATTAAACATGGGAACACAGTGGTGCAGTGATAGTGACGAGCCGGTGCCCTATCCAGAGATTGTTCCAAACCGCAAAGATGCTTGCTGCGCCTTGTGTGACCTTCAATGAAATAATTTATTGCAGCAGTACTGTCTCTTTCAAACGTACTAACCCCCAATTCCTGTCCTTCCTTTTCTTTCTCCAAGTAACCAATCGCCACACACTCAGCTCTGTAATAGACATTAAGCCATCTGTAAGCTTATTCTTCCAGTGTTGCGCCAGCCCCAGCAAGAATACAGCGTGAAGCAGGAACAATCACTGAACTAGCTAGTGCTGCAACGCCGTGTCCTCACATGTTTAATTATTAACAATACAGATATAATTGGTGTTATCATTTTATCTGTATAATGTAATAAACATATTTTGCTGCAATTCGTCTTAAAAATGATATTGTCATCATATGTAAACACGTGCTTTATAAAGTGGCTCAGGTTGTGCAATATTATAACTGTATCATAAGTTTACAGTGAGGTAATTGTACTAATAAGTACAAACAGTTCTACAAGGAGCACTTGATGGACTGATTGAGTGAGTTTATAGTTCTTGGGATGAAACTGTTTTTGAACTGCGATGTCCCTACAGGAAAGACTCTGAAGCGTTTGTCATATGAGAGCAGTTCAATAGAATATGCACATGGCTGAGGCAGCGTGTGCTTGATGCATCCATTCCCAATGTGAACACTCATAAAATTATAATGGCTGGTGAATTTGTGTTTTAATTCCAGGCCTTGATAGGTCTCCTGCCACAGGGGTGATGACATCTAACACTGCAAAAACAATTACACAGTTTGTAACTGACCATAAGTTATCAGACACCTGGGGGGTATTTTCCGTACGTTGATGGACTGATTGAGTGCGTTTATAGTTCTTGGGATGAAACTGTCCCTGCAGGAAAGGCTTTGAAATGTTTGTCGTATTAGAGCAGTTCAATAGAGATTGTGTGCTTGATGCTGTATACTGATAATTCTCTTTCCAATCAGCTGCTGTAGACCTGTGATTCCACACTCACATACAGTGGGATAAATAGTCTGAGTGGTGCATTGAGAGGAACAACACTAAAGCAGCTATGGTATTTGGAATAGTTTGGCCATTCCGTGGACCATTATATTGTTACAGGTTAATTACAATCAGATGCCTTAAACTAATAAACAATATGCGGTTAATTTCAGTGTATTTATAAAGCCGCGTCAAGGATGTGCATCTAAAAAAGAAAGGGAAACCACACTGGAACAGCAGCACTGCTTTGAAGCTGGGTGCTGCCAGTTTGCAAAACCAAGTGGAGAACTTGCGTACACCAGGGTTTGAGCTAGCGTGAAAATGTGCGTGGCTTTACACCAAGTTTAGGTTTTATAAATCACAATTTGAGTGTGGAAACGGAAGTACGCAACATTTTTGTGCGTACGCACCGTTTATGTATGAGGCCCCTGAAAAAGTATTTAGAGGTCTCAAAACTCAGGATGGGACTCTTCACACTTCTCCACTACAAAAGTTATAAGTCACAAAATCGTATTATACAGAATTATTTACAAGCTCTCGTGATATAGCAGGAAATACTGAGCTAGTGCTTTCTGCTTTGAGCAGACGTTTCACGCTGCACAGTATGGATTTGCTGGAAAGACCGATCACTGTGGCGGAACTCCACAAAAACCTTTTTTCTATGAACCGAGGCAAAGTGCCTGGTATTGATGGTCTGCCCATGTTATTTCATGTTACTTTTTGGGATAATCTTAATTCTGAAGGACGTCACAGATGCTGTGCTCTCTGCTGCTGTGACTATACCTCCGACAATACAGACTGGGATAATATCACAACTGTACAAAAAAGGTGATGAGTCTGACCTAACAAATTCGCAGCCAATTACATTGCTTTCTGTGTATTACAAACTTATTGCAAAAACGCTCGTGTCTCATCTGAAGAGAGTGTTGCATGAAATCATCAGTCCTGATCAAACCTGCGGCATTCCTGGTAGACATAACACTTGGAATTTGGCTCTGGTTCAAGATGCTAATGCGTGGGTGGAAGACCGGCAGTCTCCTTTGCTCATCGGGACTTTTGATCAAGCAAGAGCTTTTGATTTGGTGAATCATGATTTTCTTTTCTCTGTTCTAAAGGCTTTCAGTTTTAGATTTATAAAGTGGATAAAGATCCTCTATTATTGATTTGGAAGGCAACTAAGCATCAATGGCATCTTGAGTGACACCATTCCACAACGGGTTGGGATTTGACAAGGCTGCCCACTCTCCCCACTTTTATATGTTCTATATATTAAACCAGTAGCACAGATGATCAGAAATTATCACTGAATCATAGGTTATGCTTTACTTGGTAGTGGTAGTCAATGTGTTACGCTTTCACAGTATGCAGACAATTTCACGCTGCTTTGAGTGAAACAACTGACCTCTTCTTCGTAATTTGAAGCTTTCCAGAGGCAACGGGTTCTCAAGATACCATATGGAACAAGATATTGATGTTAGCAGATGGGGTATTATTGATTTTCAATTGAAACTTGATTGTGTTTTCTTTTCCTCTCTGTGCACAGTATTGGTCTCCGCGTTCATACCTGACGGAATGGTCAATGACAGCTAACGAAATACAGCCAAACTGAATGCAAGTTATGCCAATAGCAGTCAAGCTAGATATTTACTGCGGATAGAGTGCACGCACACTGTAGATTTTCGCGAGTACCGCTGAAATTTTTTTCCGCGGTAACTAAAGTGGCCATTCAAATGGCACCGAAAAGGGTTAAAGTTCAACATGCTTAAATTTCAACGAAAGTAGTCAGATCCATCATTTCCTCATCTGATAATTATCGTTATGTTTTACTGGCCATATAATGCAGTTACCGCCGTCAAAGAAATCCAGACATGTAGACAATGAAAATTGACAGTTCAACAGTGAATGGGAGTTGGATTTCTTCATGTCAAACCAAGGAAATGCCATGATGTGCCTAAGATGCAAGACACAAATAAGAACATTAAAGAGATCAAATGCAAAACAGCACTATGAGAGTTGTAAGTCACACATGAAGTGCATCAATTTAAAAAAGGAGACCAAAAAGCAAGTGTATGATTCCTTGAACAAGAGCCATACAAAAGAAACATCTATGTTCACCAAATTCAAGTCATCCTCTCACAATCCGGAAGCTGAGGCAACGTTTCGAGTCGCCTTCAAATTGGGTGCCGCTGGAAAACCATATACTGATGTAGAGCTATTCAAATCATGCATGCTTAAAGTTGTTCAGTGTCTCGAACCATCTCAACTTCAAAAATTTAAAGATTTACCTCTATCACGAAGGACAATTGTGAGGCGCCAAGGTGAGATCGTGGTTGACTTAAAAAATCAACTGAACAAAATATGTCAAGAGTCCAATACTTTGTATTCTGTAGCGTTGGATGAATCCTGCAATACAACAGATACAGCACAACTGCTTATTTTCACCAGAACAATGTCACCAACATTTGACATCCATGAAGAGTTGTTGTCCCTAATCAGTCTCAAATCAACAACAAAGGCACAAGATATTCTCACAGCATTTAACAACACTTGTGTAGAGAAGAAATTGGATCTAAAGTGTCTTGTTGCTGTGTGTACAGATGGAGCACCTGCAATGGTAGGAACAACGGGCGGTTTTTTGACTCTACTTAAACAACATATTCACTCTCAATATCCGGATTCTCCCACATTATTGTCACTGCATTGTATTATACACCAACAAGCTCTATGTGCCAAGTCTGCAACCTTGAAAAACACACTAGAAGACGCCGCTGGTATTGTGAATTTCATTCGAGCTCGAGCCCTCAATCATCGCCAGTTTAGAGAACTCCTCCAAAATGATGATTCAACTGAGAAAGAGGACATTTTATATTACTCAAATGCTCATTGGTTGTCAAGAGGATCTGTTATAAATAGAATTTATGAATTGCAAGGCACTATCAAAGAGTTCTATGCATCCAAAGGAGTGGTTTGTAAACTCGATGACATCAACTTTTGCATGAACCTGGCTTTTCTCAGCGATCTTTTGAGTGAACTCAACAGTCTGAATAAGCAACTCCAAGGCAGAAATCAAAGTGTCTGTGACCTCTGGCGGAGTATAAAAATTTTTTAGAGCAAGTTGAAATTGCTTCACAGCAAGTTTCAAAAGCAGTAGCTCTCCGAATTCTTTCCGTGTCTGAGTAATTTTGCCAGTAACAACCCATCTGTAAAAGTACATTTTGATAAGTTCTGTGAAGTTCTGGATTCACTAGTTGCTGAATTTGAGGCTCAATTCTCCGATATCCGTGTCAATGACAATGATTTACGACTAGTTTCAGAGCCACACCTGATGGAACCTGACAATGTGCCAGAGAAGTTCCAAATGGAATTGTTGGAACTTAGTGAAGATCCAAATGCTCAACACAAGCTATCCCAAAATTCCGTGGATTTGATTTCATTTTGGCGTGATGCTCACATCTACCCTATTCTGCGCGAACACGCTCGACGGGTGTTAACATGTTTTGGTAGCATGTACATTTGTGAATGTACATTCTCTCATATGAAGTACATTAAAAATCAATACCACACAGTCCTGACAGATGACTATTTGGAAGGCCAGCTACGTTTAAGAACAACAACTTTTGAGCCAAGTTTTAATGAATTGTCAACCAGCACACAGACTCAAAAAAGTCATTGAAAATTACAGAATTAATTTGTGTTATGGATTATTCTTACACTTTTACATACTTTGGGGTCAGTATAAAGTTTACTAATAAATAATTAATAAAAGCATGCCTATGTTGTTAATGACTTCATAATGGTGCGGCCTTGTTCGAGTTAAAGCAGTCGTCAGTAGCCTTAGTGCGAAAAAAGTAGCCAGTAGTGCGAAAAAAGGTTGGCCACCACTGGTCTAATCCCATTGTGCACTCACATCAGTTTTTCATGGTGGCGACCTGCGCCACCACCACCTAATCAAAGCACCATGATGTTCCTACATTGATGGATTAAAAGCCAGAAGTCTACATGACCATCATCATCAAGTCCTTCCATGAGAACCCTAAATACAAAGAGGACTGTTCATTTATGTTAGGTAGAATGCCCAGAGGGTGCTTGGCAGCCTTATGGTCTGGAACCCCTGCAGATTTTATTTTTTTTCTCCAGCTGTCTGGAGTTTTTTTGTTTTTTCTGTCCTCCCTGGCCATCGGACCTTAAACTTATTCTATGTTAATTAGTGTTGTCTTATTTTAATTCTTACTTTGTCTTTTTTTCTCATTTATTCATCATGTAAAGCACTTTGAGCTACATTATTTGTATGAAAATATGCTATATAAATAAATGTTGTTGTTGTTGTTATGGTTCTCCTGGGTGATGAGACTAAAATTTAACATGGTTAAATTTGACTCCAAAGGTTGAGATTCTTCCACCTTCTTACCACTATGCACCTCAAACAGAGATATCCTTCCTTTTCTAAAAAAGAAATTTGTTGAAATCACATACTATTATATACTTCGGTTAAAATGATCACTACAGATACCACGGGACCACCTTGACTGGATAAACACATTTGGAAGACTATTCAACCAAAAGGCCTCGACAACCACCTAATGGATCTTAATTGGCTTCTAGTGTGGGGATGAGTCTTAGTCCACAAAAGACTTTATAGACACAGTCTCACAAGAATGGCAAGTTGCCCGAGAGATGGCTGTTAAGCCTCCGAGACTATAAAACGTGTTTTGGGAATGTGATTTCGAGACTCAGATCTGGAGTATGCTCTCTGCAATGTGGCCTAAATTTCTTGCTCTCACTTGGCATACTTACGAGTGCGTGCTATATGGATCTGGAGTTAACAATTGACAGGACATTCTAGATTTCCTTACTGCTTGTTGATAAGTCTAACTAAGTGGGGCATCTGGGAATCTCACAGGGTCCTGATTAAATATAATTCTAACTACAATGTCCTGTGGGTTATGAGGTGGGTCTGCAAAGAAATCAACGCTCAAGTTAAACGTAAGATTGACAAATGGATCTTTTCTGCAGCAAAAGAACAATGGAAAGAGTTTGTTTCTGAATGATTTGTCTTTTGTATTTGTTCTTGTTTTGCACATGAAAGGTTTTGTGGGGTTTAGATTGTGAACTTCATATTGTATTTCATGTTCCTGTCCTGTTCAACCTTTAATTAATAAAACCTTGCAAAAAAAATCTGTTCTTATCAGTTTGATATCTGATACGTCCCCTAACTGGGGACAATATATGTAAGTTGATGTTTGGAACAAGGAGATGGAATAGGGGTTTGCTCTGTCCACTCCACTCATCAACCTGATATTGTAGTACCTCCAGGAATGGTGCACTTTCTCATATACTGGTGTAAAAATAGACAACCATTGGCTGGGGCTAGGGAATCCATTCCTGAGCTCCTGGGATTCTCGGACATTTTTCATTTCCGCATTCCCGGGAATTAAACTGCTGGAATTCCCAGGTAAATGGGAATGGCCAAGCTCGCATATATAGCGTGTAAAAGTGTAAAAGTCGATCAAGAAATAACAGAGTTATAGTTGAAAATAATTAAGGTGGCGCCATTGCTGCAGCTTGCTCTTCATCAGACAACAGCTTTGAACAGCAACTTGAAATTGCAATACATCAGTCTGTTGCATCCGTATTATCTGTGCCAAGAAACTTACCATCACAGAATGATGACAAGAAACTGGATGCATCAGTAAAAGCTGAAATGGCGGTGTTTCAGAGCAACGGCAAGCGTGGGTGTTGTTTAGAACAAGTATATCAGTATCTGATGACTGTGCCACCTACTTCAGTGGAGGCAGAGCGTGCTTTCTCAGCAGCGGGCGTACTCTGCACGAAGGCGCGCTCTCGCCTAGACGATGGCATGCTGGACACGTTGTGCTTTCTACACTCTTAGTACCGCAACTAACTAGATACATGTACTTATATGACACCATGAACTGCTTGTAGATAAGGCTAGTCTTTTATTGGTGTCAACATATTGCAGTAGTTTTATTAAAAATAAGTGTCAGTCATTCTAAAACCATTCACATGTGAGATGCCCGTGCACTGTATCATCCCCGGGAGCCCAGGATTCCCGAATTCCCGGGAATGGATAAACCCGTCCGGGAGTGGATTGCCTAGGTGGGGTAAGAATTAAGAAATTAAGAAACTTAATTGTTGGACTACAGTGTACTAGGACTGATCTGTGATCTTGAAATAAACGTATCTATGATGTTAAGTTACCTTGTATTTCACTAAGTAGTAAGGCTTAAGAGTTGTGCAACAAACATATTCCTTTAATGGAAACAGAGCAGAGAGATGGGCAATAAAAGCTTCCATTGCAAATGCTGTTTTTAGACCCCATCCATCAAACAGGAAGTAATTTTTCAACACTTTTTTTTAAAATGTTTTTTAAATAGTTTATATTAACAAAAGTTGTAAAACCAGTGTAAAAACAAACAAGTGTTGGCTGGGATCGGGCTAGGTGTATGAAAAGAAACTTAATCATAATCGAGGGCAGGGAAAAAAGTGGACTAGGCACTGGATACGTTTTATCCCATGGGCCTAAATGACAAATAATTTTTTGAAGGATTAATTTAACAAACGTATAGATTGTTGTTTAGAAATATTTAACTCTTAGCTGATTTATTTATTTAGATTTAAATTTATATTAGATTTATGGATAATATTTAACCAGTTTAAAATTTAGTATCTAACCTAACCCAGCCAATGCCCAGTCCCTTTACTGGTTTTAATTATAATAAAGAATCTGATTTTAATGATGGAGGAATTTATTTTTAAATAATTAAATTTAGTCTAATAGGGGAACATTGTAAAATACTAGCATCAATTTTTCTATTATTAGAATTATGTAGGGTTTATAAATGATTAATTTACTTAAACACCTTTTTCAGTACCAATTGAATCCATTTTAGAAAAACAGGTAAATAGAGATTTTCTCATTTTTAATTGGCTTAGATTAATAAAGGACTTTTTTAACTTCAATTTTTTATAAATATAATACATTTTATTCAAACTGTAACAATAAATAAATGATCTATCTTAGAAAATATGTTACACTGAGGAAGGTGGACAACCAAAGTGTTAGGAGAGGTTTTTCTTTTTTCAATTATATTATTTCTGGGATTTTCTATTGGAGATTTTTTTTCCCTTGTTTGGTTGTGGGTGGGTTTGGAGTTTTCTTTCTTTTTGATGAAGTATTACTAACCTTTTACTGTACGGTTTTGGAAAAAAGTTTTATTAACATTATAGCACATAAAAAAATTTTAGAACTTTCTACTGATGGAAAATTAAACAAAAATATACTTTGGAAAAACAATTGTTTCACTTTTTTTTATTCCTTTAATGCATATACCGTATATACTTGCGTATAAATTGGGTCTTGAAACCCAGAAAATCGATCATAAAATCAGACCATGACTTGTGACACATTTTTTTATTTTACATCTTCTTGCCTCCTCCAATCTCACATCAGTTTCTCAGATGCATTGCAGCAGTGCAGTTACCAATTTCTCTCACTACTTCAATGACATTTAAGTTAAAACCAGCTTCATATTTTTTTCTGATCAAATGCTCCATCGTAGATACGGGATGCTCTTATGATAAAGGTGTATGAGGGTGTGAGATACAAAAAACACAAATCAGTGCAAACGTTGCTTCGAAATAGTTTGGGTATTACCGTGTGTTCATGTAGGTGCTATAGAAAGAGTGTGAGAGAGAGAGAGGTTAGGAGCACACACTGATAAGAGTGCATTGCCGCAACCACATACAAAAACAAGACAGTGTGCTCCGTGGTTACTCTCTCAGGTGAGCGTTAGCATATCATAATTTCTTGGACCAATAGCGTGAGTTTTCCGCATTCGACTTATACGCCCGACATTATAAAATACCAGAAATTGTATGATAAAATCAAGTCCCGACTTATCCGCAGGAGAACTTATCTGCGAGTATATACGGTATTTATTTTTTACTTTAGGGTTTGAATATTTCTATTAACAATATTTTTTTGAGTTTACTACTTCAAATTCTTAATTTATATTAAAAGTTTATTTGTTCTTTATTATGTTTAAGGTTCCAACTTCCAACTCGTTTTTTTAAGAAAATGGGATTGGACCTTATTCACAAGACCCTTCTACTCAAAAGCAACCCTTGCATAATAATACCTGATGGAGCTAAGGGTATTTCAAATTATTACAAGCTATGCGTCATTTGGAAATAGTTTATAAAGCTCTCAAATTAAAAAAACATTCTCAAAAATGAACTAACTTTATTAAACCAGTTTCTCCAAATAATATAGTGTCTCAAAAAAATCAAAACCAACCTTCAAAGTCTCATTTGCAGAGATCTGAAATTACCACTACAAAATAAATGTCACTATTTTACAGTTGTCTGGTTTTCTTTTACATGTGATGTTTGGTAGTTTAGTCAAACAAGGCCCAAAAACCAGGGACAATGGAACCTTGGTTCACGTCTCGGTACACATACAAATCGGTTTACGACCAAAAAGTTCGCCAAACTTTTGCCTCGGTTCATGACCACACACTCAGTATATGAACAAGTCAGTTTCCCTTTCAGTTTGTACATGTTCAGTCTCTCCCTGTGCATTTCCTGTGCAGCGAGCGAGAGAGCACGCGACACACACACACACACACACACACACACACACAGAGGCAGAGCGAGAGAGTTGCGCACACACACAGGCAGCGCCAGAGAGAGAGAGTCGCGCACACACACAGGCAGCGCCAGAGAGAGAGAGAGACGCACACACACAGGCAGCGCGAGAGAGAGAGCCACGCACACACACAGGTAGCGCCAGAGAGAGACAGACGCACACACACAGGCAGCGTGAGAGAGAGAGCCGCGCACACACACAGGCAGCGAGAGAGAGACAGACGCACACACACAGGCAGCGCGAATGCACTGGGCTTGATTTTGTTTTCACTTCTGTTTACAGCGATCGGTTTGTAGCGTGCATTGTTGCAATGTTACTTTTCTTGGTGGTTTATTAAATTATGGATTTTTTCAAATGTTCATTTTTTTCCCTGTGCTTAAAACTCATTAAAAAAAAAAGTGTTTTAGCCAGCGGTTGGTAGCGTATAGCGCGAACTATTGCAGTGTTAGTTTTCTCTGTTGTTTAAGGTTTTCTCGGTGTTATTCAATGTTTTTACATTTAGTTTATTACTACGCTGTGCATTCTATGGTTTTATTAACTATATTTATGCTTAAAAACTTAAAAAATACGTATATTTACATACAGTTCGTATGGTCTGGAACGGATTAATTGTATTTACATACAATTCTATGGGGGAAATTGCTTTGGTTCACAACCAAATCGGTTTACGACCAGAGTTTTGGAATGGATTATGGTCGTGAACCGAGGTTCCACTGTATTAAACTAGAGTGGTATGAAAATGCAGCACTAATAAAGAGAAATATAAATTGCAGAACCACACTTGCATCTCCACTGACCACAGAAAACTGTATGAAGTCATGACACAAACTAATGCATATTTGGGTCCCAGATATTGTTTACCCATGATAGAACCATGGAAAAAAATTCAACCAAATAGTTAAAATCATTCTTTACAAAACTTAAATTGATTACACTTGTGGTGACGACTCTCATTTTGGGACAGATTGCACAGACGTGGCTTGTCAAAAACAGAAATATGTCCTTGGGACTCCTGTGGGGAAACTTAAGCACATGAACATGTCTTTTGGTCTTGTTATTTTGCAAGGGGGTTTGGGGTGGGTTGTTGGTGGAGGTGGAATCTTTGGGTTGTGCTGGATGGCCGTAAGAAACGGTGCTCAAGGCAAGAGGTTTAGATCATTTACCAAGGAATGCTTTCATTGCAATATGGTTTGATTAGTTTGGTAAAAATCACTTTATGGGATTTCAAAAAAATAATACATTTTGGATCAGTAAAAACCAAAAGAGAGACAATCCATCACGTAAAGACTGTTTAGTTAAGTAAATTAAGAGGGACGTAAAAAGGTATACCTTTTCAGTCAGCTAAAGAAAGATGGAAAACAGTAATTGGACTTAAGAAAATGGTGTAATTATGGATATTACACAGTGAGGGATAATTTGACAATTTTAATAAAGAATTTATAATGTTCTAAATTACTGTACTAAGTGAAGGGAGAAGTACAGTATGTGTAAAGGGAGAAGTACAGTATGTGTTTTTTTTTTTACTTACTCCATGCTTAAATTTACTTTTTGTTTAAACTGTGTGTTCTTGCTGTGTTTTTATTGAAGGCAAATATTGAATGAAAAATTTTAAAAGTACAAACAAATCTGTTCTGGAGACCATATTGTGACATGAGAGTTACTGTCTTATGTGGACAAAAAAGGCACACTGGAAAGCAGACAGATAATATTTTCTCAATTCACTTTATTTATTCATTCGGAGTCGCAGTAAGTAGAGATTCAAAAGAGTATAACTTATTGCCGCAAAGCTCAATTGAACCCTGATCAAAAGCCAGGAGGGGTTTTTTATACTTCAGCATCTCATGATTAATAAGACAGAAAGAACATCCTTATCAAAACAGTAAAGTTAAACAATATGTCTGTTGAGCTAAGCATTATCTGTGTTTTGGAAGCTAAGCACAGGAGAGACGCCTTGTGACCTTGTCCCTGAAATATTCACTCTGAGAAAGGGAAAAACAAGAAACAGCTTACATTTTATTCATCTGGACACTATTTCTCCTGAACCCTGGAATAACATATTTTTGTTAGTTCATAAGCCAAAGCGTCTCTCACTGGCAAGTTACAAAATAGTTATTATAAAGATTCTAATTTACTAAACACACAAAATACATGGTGCTGAGGAGAACATTCTTCTTCTACATTCCCCCCTTTTTGAACCAACAAAAATATGGGTGACATAGGAGTAACAAGGGAGAGAGTAGGAGAAGGGGAAGGAGTGGAAGGAAAGGAGGAAGAAATGGGAAGCATGCATTCTTCGTGTAACATATAAGCCTTGGCCACGGAGGCAGTGAAATACTGGGACACAATATATCTAATTAGGGGGACTATACAGCAGGCCTTAAGCAACAGAATGATAAAAGCAATGGCCAGTGAAATAAAAACTGACCTGAGCCATCAGCCCCAGGGGCTAGAAATGCCAGAAGTGGTAGCTAATTTATTTGAAAGGGCAGTTAAACCTGGCAAAGCACGGTGATTGATCCATCGGGAGCCGTATTATTAGGGATGCAAGTGCAGCACGCATCACCAAAAATAGTACATACACCCCCCTTTTCAGCAAGGAGCATATCTAATGCTAATCGATTTTGCCAAGTCATAAGGGATGTTCTATCAAGCTGTTCATGTATCCCTTCAACAGCCTCTTTAGTAAAATTCAGGAAACGCTGTTGGTTGTAATATAAGTAATTAATCCAATCTACATTTTTATTTATTGTAATTTGGGGGAAAATAGACTCAAATCCGGCAGCAACTTGATCTCGCGCTTTAAATTTATCAGGGACTCCGCGAGGGACACCAATGGAATCAAAGTAAACGCCAGGGCTGTGAAGAGAGAATGTGGAGGGGTCAGCAGAGCGGGGTCGACGACGTCGGCCAGAGCTGGACGACACGCGAGGAGAATTCAAAGGGAGGAAGCGGAAAGGCATAACAAGTTGGGTTAATGCGCATGTGCCAGTCCAAACAGGGGGAAGAATATCAAGTAATTTTAATGTACTGCACATCCACCAAATATCAGCACGCGGAGTGGACTGTGTCAACAGGAAAAGTGATAATGTAGAATTAAATGAGGTGGAGTTAACCTGGAAAGTCTGGGAACAGAAGGAAGAAGGGATATGACCAACATTAGTACCTCGGAAGGGGGAACTATAATTACTAGAGAAGCAGGTATAATTGCCTTCATGAGACTGGAACATCGGGGGGAGTCATTTGAGGAGTGGGGGGGAAGAGGAGAGAAAGTGTAATGCAGTTAGAGTCTTTTGGTGTGGATGGAGAGGTAAAAAGGGCAAGGAGACAAGGAAGACCAACAGGGTCAGAAATATTAGAAAGAGGGAAAGGGACAGTAGCCAAATGTGGCCTGGCCGTAGCACAGGCGTAGCAATCAGATTGATTTACTTGCTTAGCCGAATATAATACCCACTGCAACCAACGGTTCTGATCGCCATAGCCAGTTTCAATTGAAAAAGTGGATGAAAGGGTGGAAATATTCATAATCTTAACAGAAGAAAAGTCTGAACCAGAAGTTGGGGAGACAGGTGTGTGTGCAGGAGAATGAGAGGTGTTAGTAACAGGATTGTCAATCTTAATTTGAAATCTCCCTAAAGGGTCTGTTCCAGATACATATGCCCCTAATATATAGGTTCCTGTGTCATGTAAAGAGGAGTTCTTCAAAATGATGATCAAGGGGTTACAATGGTTGTCAACACATTTATGAGAAGCATGTCCTTTTATGATAGAAAATCGATTTTTCAAACCGTATTTTTGGGCCTCAAAAGGTTGAGAACCCCAGTCCTCAGTTCCAGTGTTAGCAAAAACCCATTGCCAGGTGTCGCAGTTACCCCCCTAATAATACTTCGTAACAGTCATACACACGTATTTGTCAGACCAGGTCCACTGGGCTTGTCGACCAGTCCCACAGTTGATAATAGAGCAGAAATCAACCTGCACTGATGTGGTGATTCCTAACAGGAAAGTCAAGGTGACCAGGGCAGTAGACAAGGGAAAAGAAAGCATAGTAGCACAGCAATCAAGGGTGCCATCTCTTGCAATGTGAGGCGTGAATCCAGGCGGGCAATCCTTCCATTTTCACTGCATGTGGTGTGGATAGAAGAACTTGGAACGGTCCTCTCCACCTCGGCTCATGCCAATGTTTCCTCCGAGTGTCATGGACGAGGATCCAAGTGCCTAAGGGAATCGGCGTGTCTTTAGATGGAAGACTAGTCCTCCAGGCCTGGTTAACCTGCTCGTGGACTTCTTTCAGAGAAGCTCGGACACCTGTAAGACAAGAGAGAAGATCATTGTCCACAGTATGCAGGTTAACATTTCCCATAACCATGCCCACAGGCATGGGTCGTCCGGACAGAATTTCAAACGGCGACAGTCCTAATTGCCGGTGTGTTCTACCCCTCAATCTCATTAAGGTCAGAGGCAAAGTGTCTGGCCAGGATAAATTTGTCTGCTCACAGATTTTTTTGCTAATTTAGATTTTAGGGTGCCATTATCAGTTTGCAATTTCTGTGGTATGCCCCACCTAGGAATAATTTCTTTGATTAAAGCTTTGGCTACAGTTTTAGCATCAGCGTGTTTAGCAGGAAAAAGTTCTACCCATCGGGAGAACACATCAACAATTACTAGACAATAACGGTAACCTTTAGACGGAGTTAGTTCAATGAAATCCATTTGGAGGTGTTCAAATGGACCCATTGGATTAGGTGTAACGGCGGGACTTACCTGGGTGCCCTTTCCTACATTAGACTTTTGACATAATGCACAGCGTCTGCAGAACTGCTCTGCATATGTAGAAAAGCCTGCAGCTTCCCAGTGTTTTTCAACATCCTGAATTATGGCGTCCCTTCCAGCATGGTCTAGACCATGAGCGATTTTTGCCATACCTGGGAAAGAAGCCTTTCGGAGGAAAGGTTTGTTAGTTTGCCTATGGGTCCAGACTCTATCAGAGAGGGACCCTTCTTTGGACCATTTTCTTTTTCTCTGTCCGTGGCTGCACTCTGTAAAGAAACAAGTTGATTATCAGGGTCCTGGTTATTTCTCTGTTGGAATAAAGAAATTGGTGTGTTATTATATGCAGCCTGTTTAGCAAAGTGATCAGCTAATTCGTTTCCTTTGCTGACAGGATCTTGTTTTCCTATGTGAGCTTGACATTTAACAGTCGCTAACTTTGATGGTTTAGTTATAGCTATTAAGAGGGATTCAATCAGTGTTTGATGTTGGATCGGTTTGCCAGCGCTGGTCTTAAATCCTCTACTAAAATAGAATGAACGGCGTGAGGTACCTTTACTGTTAGGGGGCTCATGAGCACTTTGTTTGTCTGTATGTGGTTGCGTTAAAACTGTATTCATTAATCCCCCCTTTTTCGTCCACGAACACAGTGAATGGACGAGAATATAGTCAGTGAGAGTAATGCATTTTTATTATTATTTATTTATTTTTATTTTTTTAATCACATAGAGCCATGTCAGCCTGCTATACCACTGCATGCAGCCAGATGGCAGTGTTAGCTAGATTTTGTAAAGGCTGTGCTCCTCTTGAAAAACTTACAAGCAAACAACTTCTCAGGCCGCAAGCTGGTACTACTTTTAAATTAGGAATTCATCTCACCGTGGTGCCATACATGCTAGCCTCCAGATCATGGAAAAGTCTGAGGCGGAACCGGGTCAGCGACAACAAGGAAACACTAATTTCCGTGGCGACCCAAGTGCCAACTGTAAACAAAGATAATCCATCTCGGGAAACACACAGCACAACTCCACAACAAGAAAACATTCCCACCAAAAGCTATGCAGCCACAGAGAAATATGCTGACTTAACCTGTTGTTTTGTGACCGGTCTTGGAAGGTTTTGAATGATGGTTAAACGGCCGCTAGAGAGAGCTCTTGTATCGCATGAAATGTCATGACCTAAATATTTAACGATAGCTTGAAGTAACTGCAGTTTTTTTTTTTTCTTTCTTTCTTCGACACTTTTTTATGGCCATTTTCACCTAAAAAGAATAGCAATTTTCTGAGTATCATGTGCACTTGTTGTTTATTTATTTTTCTTTTCTTTTTTCTTATCTATATACTGTATCAATTTATTATCTTTTTCTGGCCAAAACCATAAACACAAGGGGCTTCAGTATATCCCTGAGGCATGACGGTCCAGGTCCATCGGTGGTTTTGAAAGGTAAAAGCAACCCAGAATTGAGAATCAGGGTGCACGGGAAATGGAAAAGAAAGCGTTAGCAAGGTCAATAACAGAGAAGTACCGGTCGGACGGGGGCATCGAGGAAAGAATAGTGGAAGGATTAGGAACAATAAGTGTTCTAGGAAAAAAAAACGCAGAGTTAACTTGTCATAGGACCCGTCAACCTTTTTTACAGGAAAAAATGGGGGAGTTGACTGGAGAGTATGTAATTGGAATAATTGCTCCTCGCCTCACGAGATCAGAATGTACGGCGGCGATGCCAGACTCTGCCTCTGGAGACAGAGGATCCTGGACACGGTACGGGCGGAAGGAAGATTTTGAGAAAATCACCAGTGGCTCAGTGTGCTATCCTTCCATAATCAATTTTCCCTTGGGACCACAGTGCTAAGGAAACATGGGGAACCAAATCTCCTAAATAGAAAACGCATTGTGAATATGTGAGGTGCACTGAAGCAACTGCTTTAGTAGACAACAAAAATACATGGAATGTGCAAAGTTTCAGGGCATGTGCTGGAGGAAAGAAAAGATTTTAACCAAGGTGTGTCCACTTCAGTAGGGAAAATACTGGGCAGTATAAGGCAGGGTGTCCGGGACTTGTAAGTGAGGAAAATAGGCATGAGGGGAAAGAATGAAGGGCTTTCAAGAGGAAGGTGTGCGGGGAGATGTTCAGGGTCCAGGCTTGGGGTGTGAAGTGTGGCACAGGAGCTTAGGAATGGAGCAGCAAAAATCCTTTGTCAGTTAAAGAAAATTGAGACTGACAATTTAAGTCATAAGATCCCATCCCAGCAGTTTCACAGGGCACAAATGATTTAACAGAAAGCAATGAGTCAATAATGAAACTGTTAATGCTGAGCTGTAATTGCACAGGAACCTCCTTCAGCGCATGGCTCCTGTGTCCATTTCAAAGGCAGTTTCTTTGCCATTAAAGTCAATAAAAGATCAGTTTCAGCACGACGAGTAAGCAAAGGAAACTGGAAAAAGTGGCTTGGGTCCCTGATAATTCTTAGGACCAAGGAATGTCATTAGGCTCAGGGAGAGGGGGTGACGGAGGCGCTTGTGTGGGCAGTTGCGTCTGAAATGTCCAAGTTCACCGCAGCCGTAACAGGCATATGACGCTGGCGTCTGCTCTGAAGGGTTAGGCATCTGAGCAAAAGGATTATTAGGGTTTGATAAATGGAACCCACGTCCTCTTCCGTGCCCTCGCCCTCGACCTCCAAAGAATTTTCCGCGTCCTCTCCCCCTAGCCAGGTCAGTTCTTCCAGTATAGTAATTTATTCGTGCAGCCAAAAGTTTGGTCTGTGTGTCTGACTCTTTTAATTTAGTCTGACTGTCAGCATGCTCTGCATGACGCTTGTCTTCCTCGAACGTTGCGGTCTTCCAGCCTTTTGCAGGACGTGCAGACTTTGCTTTGAATGTCACTTCTCAGTCCCGAGATGAAAGGAGGCACTGCAGCACGAGTTCTATCGTTTGTATTGTCTAGCACAGTGTGATTAGCCATCAGATCTTGCAATCGGTGAGCCGGCTGAAATTAGTGACCAGTTTGTGCCCTTTTTCTATATTTTTTCTGCCAGGGCTCCTTTCAAAGGCTCTCACTGGGCGAGGAAAGGACCTTCATTCCAACACCAAGGGACACCGTTATGATCACCGTGATTTACAGTTGCCCATGTGGCGCTCAGCTGTCGATGGAGCACCTGTGTCCACTCTGCAGCATTTGTTTTATACATGTTATCCAGCTGCTGTAACAGCTCCACAAATTGCAGTCCACGGACTGCTCGTGCGCTGGGAGACAGATGACTCTTTTAATTTCTGCCATTACAATCCAGTAGCACCTTGTGAATGATCTGAATTATCTTCCTCAGGGTCAATATGTGAGGATGGGTCATAATGATATTGTTCATCGTAAAAACCTGCTCCAGACGGTTCATCTGTTAACAGGGGTGTTGTTGGAGAAGAGGGTGCAGGAGGTGGAAGCGGGGGGAGTTTTGGTAAGGAGGGGGTGGACAGATTACGGGGTATAGGGGGTCTTTCTTTTCGGTCTGCTTTCTTTTACTTTCAGGCTTGGGCGCTGTCTCTATCTTCACTTTCTGCAACGCTAGCAATAATTCTTCCTTGTCTTTTTTGTGTTTTGACTTCAGCAGCCAGCAGGTTGTTACGCCTCTGCTTATTCCACTTCTTACATGCCTTTTAAAATCCAACCCAGTCTGCTTCTCTATTAACTGTTTAGGGGACCCGCCTTTCAATCCCGACGGTGTACTAGGAGCCTGGTGATTCTCTGAAAATAATCCTTCTAACATTAAGTTTTGAGGACCCTGGGGGACCTGTTTGACTGGCGTGCCATTATAATTTCCCATAGTAAGCGGCAGGCCTTCAACAGAGAGCAACTCAATCCCCAATTATTTCTCGTCCCACTTGTCGTCCTCGGAATCAACCAGTCGACAAGTGGAAAATCAGCCTCCCCTCTTCCAAATTTCACACGTACTCTAACTGCCCCTTTCACCCCTATTCCTCTTAATATAGGAACGTGCCACTCGGTCCTTTCTACTCGAATTCTTAAGGGATGACTTACTAGCATTCACACTGTGCCGTCACTCTCTATGAATCCCTAAAACCCTTCTAGGTCGATACGGTATGATTCTCTATTCTTTCAGCATGCTTTTATTTTTTATTCTCTTTCATTATTATTTTCTTTTTTCTTTTCCCCGTATACTTCTATTTCTTCCAGCACACCAGTCAAACCAACGGGAATCCCCCGAATCTACTCACCGCGACTCCTTCTGCCTGCCTGGAAAAATCCCATCCAGTTGCTTTTCATTTCGGTCAGGAGGAGGTCAGCGACTCCCCACGCAGGAAAACGCCCGAGGTTGGCCAGTCCTAACTTTTACCGGAGCTGGTCCTCGATCCGCGGAAATCGGTCCACTTGGACGAACCCGCCCAGGGAGTCGTCTGCCCGTCTCCTGCCCCACGTTCGGGCACCAAAAACTGTGGACGAAAAAGGCACACTGGAAAGCAGACAGATAATATTTTCTCAATTCACTTTATTTATTCATTCGGAGTCGCAGTAAGTAGAGATTCAAAAGAGTATAACTTATTGCCGCAAAGCTCAATTGAACCCTGATCAAAAGCCAGGAGGGGTTTTTTATACTTCAGCATCTCATGATTAATAAGACAGAAAGAACATCCTTATCAAAACAGTAAAGTTAAACAATATGTCTGTTGAGCTAAGCATTATCTGTGTTTTGGAAGCTAAGCACAGGAGAGATGCCTTTGCATAAACTACATGTACAGTTCTGCAGCCTTGTGACCTTGTCCCTGAAATATTCACTCTGAGAAAGGGAAAAACAAGAAACAGCTTACATTTTATTCATCTGGACACTATTTCTCCTGAACCCTGGAATAACATATTTTTGTTAGTTCATAAGCCAAAGCGTCTCTCACTGGCAAGTTACAAAATAGTTATTATAAAGATTCTAATTTACTAAACACACAAAATACATGGTGCTGAGGAGAACATTCTTCTTCTACACTTACCACCCAAAAGATGAGAATAATGTTAGTTTAACAGGGAAACATAGTAAAAATAAAATGATAAATGTTTCCATCATTACAATTTTATAGGGTTTATAAATTATTAGATGAACTTTTTAATTTAATCCTTTTTCAGTAATAGTGGAATTTGTTTTTTTAGAAAAATAGGTGAAATAATGATTTTCTAATTTTTTAACTGACTTAGATTAAGAAAGGATTTTTTTAACTTCATTTTTTTTTATAAATATACCTTATATTCAAAATGTAACAATAAATAAATGATTGACTGCTTGGGACTTCATTTGATTATCCTGGTATAAATTAGTTAAGGATCACTGAACTAAATTTCAACACCTGGGGCCTCATGCATAACGCCATGCGTAGAATTCACACTAAAATATGGTGTATGGACAAAAGTGGAAATGTTCGTACGCACAAAAATATCCAGATTGCATAAATCTGTGTGTTCGCCAACTTCCATGTTCTTCCGCTCCATTAATCCCGGTCAGTGTGAAAAGTAAAGCACGTGCACACGCCTGCTGCCACTTCCCAAGCTCCTCCCAGAATTCCGCCTCTTTGAATATGCAAATCAATATAAATAGCCCTTAAGCTCTGCTCGGGGAAATAGAAGAATTTCAGAGAATACCAAGTGGAGGCAAGGAAAAACATACTATTTGCTGGTTTGAACAGTGGTATAAACAACAAAAGGAAGTTGATCGAGTGACATAGAGTGTCGGAGAAACTCAAAAGCTCAAGTTCACAAAGTCGCACAGTGCCCGAAATAAAAAAGAAGTTGTCAGATATCAAAGTCGCAGTGAAAAGGCGAGTTGTAGTCCACCGTCTCAGTGGCATATGAAAGTTTATTAGGGTACAGAGAAAAGAAAAAAAAAATAGGGACACAGTGGGAAAAAAGCATGAAATGTCAACTTTATGTTGATGACTCAGGCGCCGCCGAGAGTGGCAGCCTTTTCAGCAGCTCCGTGTATGACTTTATTTTTCTACTTTAATTTTTCTCTTTTTTATTGATCACTCCTATCACTGTGAATTTCCCCTTGGGATTAATAAAGTATCTATCTATCTATCTATCTATCTATCTATCTATCTATCTATCTATCTATCTTTAATCTCGAAATTTCTACTTTAATCATGTAGTTTATTTTGTCATTAAAGTAGAACATCATAAACTTCATCTTAAAATCATTTAATTTAGTAGTTTCTCAAATCCCATCATAACTAAAGTAGCACATTAAACGCTGTGTTTTGTATTTGTTCTTCTATGTGCTCTATGTATGTGAATCACTACGTGCTTCTTAAACGGGCTTTCTCTTCCTCCAACAGGACACAGAATCCATTACATTCATGATATTACAGATCTCTGAATAATTTAAATACTGAGATGTACACTTGATATTTTCATGATAATAGGAATTAACTTTTTTAGGGCGGATGTTGTCTTTGTTGACAGGAGGGGTTGAGGGGGCATGTCGACATCCATGGGTACAGGGCGACAATCAGCTGTTAATGGCGACAAAACTGTTACGGCACAGGCTTTCCCTCTCTGCTTGGAGGAATGTTAGACTCATCAACTCTGCATCTAATCCTTGCGTGTGTGTGAGTTATGAAATGTAAACAAATGTAAACAAAGGCAAGATGGCATCAACACCTCATGAGGGAGCGAAGCGAGTGCAGAAACGTAAATACTCAGCAGATGATGTTTTACGCATTATCTCTGAGTCAGACTCTGATTTTTCAGAATCTGATTTTGTTGACAGTGATCAGGAGATCGAGCAAGAGAGTGAGGAACTATCATCAGCTGATCGGACAACAGACGATGCTGCCCCAGCTGATTGGCTCCCAGCTGAGTGCATTCATGCAGCTGATGCACCTACGGCAAGGTTCGTGTGGGAGGAATACCCAGACATTGATCTGTGGGAGCCAAACTGGCTACCGGACTTCACAAGACAGCGTGACTTGCTGTTGGACACGACAGATTACCAGCTGCTGGACTACTTCAGGCTGTACTTTCCTCCGGCTGCCTTTCAGCTACTGTCAGACAAGACAAACAGGTATGCAGAGCAATTTTTTGAATCACGGGCTGCGCTTGCACCGCATTCTCATTTTTCAAAGTGGAAACCCACAACAAAAGATGAGATGAAGGGCTTTGTGGCATTACAAATAGAGATGGGAATAGACTGGCCATATAACTTCAGGGAGCATTGGTCCAAATGTGCTTTGTCCCCTGGTGGCTTTGGACAGGGTATGCCGTGCGATAGGTACGTGCTGCTGCAAAGTTTTATTCACTTCTGTGATAACCAGAAGCAAATCCCAAGGGGTGATCCAGGCTATAACCCCATGTATAACGTTCAGCCCCTGCTTGACATTGTGGAACCAACATATAAACTATTTTATCAGCCTGGCCATGATTTGTCTGTGAATGAATCTATGATAAAATACAAGGGCCGCATTTTTTCCTGCCAATATATATACTGTATGCCAGACAAGTCCACAAAGTATGGCATAAAGGATTTTGTTCTGGCAGAAGCAAACACCGGTTTCTTCCTGAAAGTAATCACATATACAGGAAAGTATTTCTTTCAAAGAGAGAACTGTCCCTTGACAAGTCAGGTTGTGCTGGAGCTGCTTCTAGGCTATGAATATTTGAGTCATGTTGTGTACATGGACAATTTTTATACATCACCAGAATTGTTCATGACTCACATGAGATGCTTGCTGGGTCGTGTGCGACCTTCGATGAAATAACTTATTGCAGCAGTACTGTCTCTTTCAAACGTTCAAATCCCCAATTCCTATCCTTACTTTTTGTTCTCCAAATACCCAATCGTCATACAATCAGCTCTGTAATAGACGTTAAGCCATCTGTAAGCTTAGAACGGCGATTCTTCAAAAATTTTAAGGAACATTGAAATATCTTCATAGTACATAATTAATTATGCTATCCGTCTATCCTTCCAGTGTCGTGCCAGCCCCAGCAAGAATACAGCGCGAGGCAGGAACAATCCGTGAACAGAGTGCCAGCTCCTTGCTAGCGGCACCGTGTCCTCACATGTTTAATTATTAACAATATTGATTACTTAAATGAAGTTAAAGTTTTTTATGTATAATATAATGAACATATTTTGCTGCATTTCATCTTAAAAATTACATCGTCATCATATGTAAATACACGCTCAGGTTGTGCAATATTATAACTGTATCGCAAGTTTACAGTGAGGTAATTGTACTTATAAGTACAAACAGTTCTACAAGGAGCACTTGATGGACTGATTGAGTGAGTTTATAGTTCTTGGGATGAAACTGTTTTTGAACTGCGATGTCCCTACAGGAAAGACTCTGAAGCGTTTGTCATATGAGAGCAGTTCAATAGAATATGCACATGGCTGAGGCAGCGTGTGCTTGATGCTTTATACTGATAGTTTTCTTTCCAATCAGCTGCTGTAGAGCTGTGATTCCACACTCAGAAACAGTGGGATAAATACTTGAGAGTAACAACGCTAAAGCAGCTATGGTATTTGAAATAGTTTGTCCATTTTGTGGACCATTATATTGTTACAGGTTAATAACTATCAGATGCCTTAAACTAAAAAACAATATGCGATTAATTTCAGTGTATTTTTGATAAAGTCGTGTCAGGTATGTGGATCTAAAAAAGAAAGGGAAACCACACTGGAACAAAAGCACTGCTTTGATGCTGGGTGCCGCCAGTTTGCAAACCCAAGCGGAGAACTTGCGTACGCCAGGGATTGAGCTAGCGTGAAACTGTACATGTCTTTATGCCAATTGTAGTTTTTATACATCTCAATGTGAGCGTGGAAACTGGCGTACACAACAGTTTTGTGCATACGCACCGTTTGTACATGTGGCCCCTGGACATCAACAAAAATTGATGAATATCCTCAAGCCTGGTCTGCAATAGAAATAAAATATTGCAGTAATTCTTTATATTCCCTGCTATGTGCCCCAGTTTAATACAAACTACTATCATTACATAAAAAAATCAATTACCCTTCATTCTCTCAGAATATGGAACCAATGTAAGAAGCAGTTTAAGTCAGAAAAGCTCTCAAAACTGTTTGATTACATTTTATGTTTATAGTATTTGGACTGTACTGTCAATAGATACCTTTATTTTAATACTCATGCTGCTGCTGGACAGCTTGTTTTGTTTTGAACGTGCTCTGTCTCTAGATATGTCAGAGGACTGGGACTTTGTGAAGTGTGGTTTAACCTCACTTAGGGAGGCAAAATGGGGGGGGGGGGAGAAAGAGAGCAAGCTATTTCTTATCTATCCTTTTAATCCTTTATAATTGTAAGAGCCAACCTAACAACAGGCTTCATGGCAATAACTCCTGGAAAATTTGGAAATTAAGGTCAAAGCTTTCTTATGTAATAATGTACTATCTTAAATTAAGACTACAGAGTATCAACAAAAGATCACCAAACAGTTAACTTTGTCAGCTGGAATGTTAAAGGTCTCAATTAGGAATTAAAGAGAAAAAAAATATTCTCCTACCTACCAGGTCTAAATGCTAAAGTAGTATTTTTACAGGAGACCCATTTAGTAAGCAAGGATCATGTCCGGCTGCACAGAGACTGGACTGGCCAAATATTCCATTCCAGCTTTACAAAGAAAACTAGAGGTGTGGGAATTTTTATACATAGAACAATCTCATTTGTAATATCAGATGTAGTATATCATCCTGAAGGGAGATATGTGATCGTCACGGATAATTTATTTAACTGTAAAGTAATTTTGATAAATACCTATGTACCCAATGTGGATGATAGGGACTTCATTCAAAGTGTATTTGCATCCATTCCCAATGTGAACACTCATAAAATTATAATGGCTGGTGAATTTGTGTTTTAAATCCATGCCTTGATAGGTCTCCTGCCACAGGGGTGATGACATCTAACACTGCAAAAACAATTACACAGTTTGTAACTGACCATAGAGTTATCAGACAACTGGGGGGTATTTTCCGTACGTTGCTTAAATCATCCGAGATCAGGTGCCTCATCTTGGATAAGTTAATGCCGGTGACACTCATCCGGGATAGGTCGGTTTTTCAAACACAGCCGTGTAGTAGATTAGTCTAGCTGGATCTAATCATCTGAGATGAATGCACGCGCCTGCGCTGATTGAAAAGTCCATATATATTAAGTCTAGAAAACATGATCAGCAAGTGTTTGATAGGCTATAACAAAATGATGAAAGAACGGGCGCATTTTTTTTTTCACACAAGCGGAGCAAGACCTTTTATTCGAAGGACATGAAGAATTTCAAGATTTAATATGCACAACGGGTAACACTGCAAAAGCAGCCCAAACCAGAAAAGACGGCTGGCAAAAAGTGGCCGACAAATTAAACGCGTGTGTATTGTACTTACTGAAAGCAGCGTTTCATTTCCTATGTGTCAGATTAATTATTATTTAATATGTCATAATTCCAGATCAAACGTGAGCACAAGGAGAACACGGGAACAGGTTAAAGGGAAGTACAAGAATATACTTCAAACTGGTAAATATTGTTATATAACTATTTAAAGAATTGTTGACATAAAGAATCATATATAATGTAAAGGACATTAATTTTAAGGCTAATCAGAAGACAGACAAGCAAAAAACAAGTGGAGGTCCACGCGGTCCAGACCTAACCCCTGCAGAAGAGTTGGCTCTCCAGCAAAATGCCCATCACCCTGTTTCTGAGGGCATTCCAGAGGGACGGTCCTCCTCAGAACCAGTGGCAGGATACAGTGGTCACTTCATTTTAGGTAAAGGATGGTCATTGCATATATTTGTCCTCAATGTGTGCCATAGGTATGTTCCATATAGCCCCCTTTTTTGTTGGGTCAGTTGCAGGGAATGTCATATCCCTAGAACCTGTGTCTGACCAACGATATATTGACAAAGGTCAAATATTTGATGAAGACACTGTGTCTGATTATTCATCAGGAGAAGAGGTACGTTTTCCAAATAATGTTAGATCAAACTCCACCGTGATCAGTCCCATGTGCCCCAATCACATTTGGAAATCCTGGGTAATGAGAATGTTAGGCTGATTGTGAGATTCTTAATGGAACTGTGGGTGTTTTTACCTCTGTATTATCTACCTGCAATGGCATGAAATGCCTCTTTTATTGTCTGCACACGCAGGTGTCCAGGAAACACTATGAAAACCTGAAGGAAATATTTCAGAGCCAAACAGACTTTACGAATTGCCTGGCAAACTGCACTTTTAGATAGATTTTCTGCATCGCCTACAGTATATAAAAAAGTGCCACTTGCAAAAAACCTCAAAGCAATGCATACTGTCTGTGTGGTTATGAGAGCCAGACTTTGCCGAATTTGACTTTGAATATAAGGTCCTAATAAATTTTTGAGGTACAATATTCCCCCTCGGCTAAAGCGGTATCTATCGAAAAGAATTTCCTCTGGGAGCAATAAAGGATCTTGCTGATCGTGCAAAACCCTCTCTATATGAAATTCTTGTCTTATAATTTGCGCACCAATATCAATTGGTCGCTCATTCATGAACGGCGAAGCCATGACTCAATGAATTCCACGCACGGACACTGATTAAGTGAGTGAGCTAATCCTTATTTACATAGAACAAACCTGCTCCGAGCAAGTTTGAGGATTAGGATGTGTTGCTATGAGAACACTTTCAGCAAGAGTTTCGAAAAACCGACAGCTCCAGGATCAGGCCAAATCGTCAACAATTACAGCTAAATTAGTAATCCACGTACGAAGCTAAACGAGTAATCCACGTACGAAAAATACCCCCCTGGAGATTCCTAAACCCAAACTCAAGCATATTCCTTCTACTCACCTGTGCATCACTGTTACTCAAGAATTGATTATTTCTTCGTAGATAACAAGTACGACACTATTGTTATTTCTGACAATGTCTCTTTGATCTTGGAGCTAAAATCATTATGCCCCACATACTCATCTCGCAGATGGTCTTAACTCACTTTTATTAGCAGACGAAAACTGTACAGAATTTATATCCAAACAAATCAGCTGTTTTCTAGAGACAAATATATCCTCAGAAGTCTCTGCAGGAATACTCTGGGAAACCCTGAAGGACAGATTATTTCATATCTTCCCCACAGAAATAAATTGGAAACCAAGATGGTATCAGAGCTAACCAATGAAATTAATAGAATAGACCAAAAACATGCCAGATGTCCAAGTGAGGCTCTTCATACAAAAAGGCAGGCTCTGCATTTAGAACTCAACCTCTTCACTACTAAATAAACAGAACAACTCATTTCTAAATCAAGACATCATTATTATGAACATGGAGAGAAAGCTAATAAGAACTTAGTTCAACAAATACACAAGCAAGAAGTTCACAATGGAATCCCAGCAATCACCAACACAAACGGAGACAAAATCATTGACCATAAAAATATAATGCACACATTTAGAGACTACTATAAATCCTTATATTCTACTGAGCTTAAAGAAGACAAGACTCAATCTAATGCATTTCTGGATGCACTACAGGTACAACAAATAGAAACTCCCAGTGCAGAGAAATTGGATAAACCTCTGGTGCTATCAGAATTACTAGATGTTATAAAGTCACTTCAGGATGGGAAAGCAGCAGGCCCCCGAAGGCTACCCTGCTGAATTTTAAGAAATTCTCCACTCAACCAGCTCCCCTCTTATTAGCAAAATTTACAGATGCTAGAGACAATAAAATTCTACCTCAAACTTTTCGCCAAGCATTAATCACTGTTTTTCCTAAAAAAAATAAGTTCTTATTACAATATGTATCATACAGACCAATTTCACTACTGAATAATGATGTTAAGATACTCTCCAAAAGTCCTAACTAGAAGGATGGAGAAAGTGCTGCCTTTGGTAATATCACAAGATCAAACAGGATTTATTAAAGGCTGACACTTATCTTCCAATCTTTGATGCCTGTTTAATATAATATATTCACCCGCAAAGTCAAACACCCCGGAAATATTATTATCGTTGGATGCATAAAAAGCATTTAATATGATTGAATGGAACTACCTTTTCACTACATTGGAGAAATTTGGTTTTGGCCCGAACATTTGTGCATGGATCAAACTACTGTATACCAATCCAGAAGCTTCAGTTTGTATTAACAACATTAATTCAGACTACTTTAAACTAGAATGTGGTACCAGACAAGGATGCCCCTTGTCACCACTGCTTTTTGCAATTGCTACTGAGCCACTGGCAGTTCACTGTAGAAATGCTTATGAGATAAAGGGGATTATCAGAGAAGGACTTGAACAGAAAATTTCTTTATATGCAGATGATATGGTACTGTATATATCAGACCCACAAAATACTGTGCCTGCAGTCCTAACAGCACTTACAGAATTTCAAAAGATTTCTGGTCTCAGAATTAATTTGACTAAAAGTGTGCTCTTTCCAGTGAATTCTCAACAACACAATATAAGATTGGACGTCTCCCCTTTTATCATAGCAGATCAGTTTAAATACCTAGGAGTAAACATTACAAGAATACATAAAGCTCTCTATCAATAAAATTCTGCTGTCTGTATGGAACAAATTAAGCAAGACTTGCATAGATGGTCAACCCTCCATCCCATTTTAGCTGGAAGAATTAACATTTTCAAGATGAATATCCTTCCAAGCTTGTCTTTTTATTTCAAAAAAATTCCAAAATACATCAATAAATAATTTTTTAAGAAATTAGATTTAACCATAACCTCATTTACTTGGAATTCAAAACATTCACATATCCAAAGAGCAACCCTACAAAGACCTAAGGCAGAAGGTGGCGTGGGTCAACCTAACTTTCAATTTTTTTAATGGGCAGCAAATAAACAAGCTATAAAAACAGTGACATGGACACAAATAGATGAACATTCACAGGCTTGGTCGGCAATCAAAATAAAATCCTACCTTCTTTCACTACCTTCAAATCAGAAACTTTGTTAAACAGAACCTGCCCAGTTTTCCTCACCTCCTACCAACCTCTATGCCGGGAAAACTATTGATAAGTCTTGAGGTCTCAGACGGCATTTCTGTAATATATAAAACCATTTTACAGTCCCTCCCTTTCAAAGATCCAAAAGGACAGTGGAAAAAGGATTCCTCACTCAATATTTCAGAAAAGGAGTTGAAAGTAGCAATGCAGAGAATTCACTCTAGCTTCATTTGCGCAAAGTATACAATTATTCAACTCAAAATTATATATCGAGCACATCTGTCTCACTTAAAATTGTCCAAAATGTTTCCAGGCAAGATCCAACCTGCGAACATTGCAATCAAGTTCCAGCCTCACTGGGCTACATGTTATGGACCTGCACCAAATTAACATCATTTTGTACCAAAATCTTTAAATGCCTATCAGACAGCCTTGGTGTCACACTTCCTCCTAACCCATTAACAGCTGTGTTTGGTGTACTTCCAGATGGACTTAAAGTGGAGAAGTACATCTTAGTATTTAAATTATTCAGAGAGCTATAAAATCATGAATGTAATAGATTCTGTGTCCTGTAGGAGAAAGAGAAAGCCCGTTTAAGAAGCATGTAGTGATTCACACACATAGAGCACATAGAAGAACACATGCAATACTAAACATTTAATGTGCTACTTTAGTTACAATGGTATTGAGAAACTAGTAAATTTAAACAATTTTAAAATTAAGTTTCTGATGTTCTACTTTAGTGGCAAAATAAACTATGTGATTAAAGTAGAAATTTCGAGATTAAAGTTGACATTTTGAGCTTTTTTTCCCACTGTGTGACTATTGTTTTTTTTCTGTACCCTAATAAGCTTCCATATGACTCTCAGACTGTGGGCTACAACCCGCCTTTTAACTTTCGAGTTTCTCAGACATTCTCTGTCATTCGACCAACTTCCTTTTTTTGTTTATACCACTGTTTAAAACAACAAATAGTACGTTTTTCCTTGCTTCCACTTGGTATTCACTGAAATTCTTCTATTTCCCCCCATGATTTTTGCCATTGGCTTTTCACAGAACGCTGAGCTTAAGGGATATTTATATTGATTTTCATATTCGAAGAGGCGTAATTCTGGGAGTAGTTGGGAAGTGGCTGCAGGCACGTGCATTACTTTTCACCCTGACCGGGATTTATGGAGCGGAAGAACGTGGAAAGTTGGTGTATGCACAGATTTATGCATCTGGATTCATTTTGTGCATACGCACATTTCTGCTTTTGTCTGCACAACATGTTTTAGTGTGAATTCTACCCACGGTGTTATGCATAAGGCCCCTCGGTTGCTGAAAAACATTTCTTACGAGATGTCATTATGAGGCTTGGAGAAGATGCATTTAGTGTTGTCTGCGATCAAAACAAACAATGTTAACCAATTGCAGGAGAAAAAGTGAACTAGGCAGTAGATGCGTTTTATCCCAGGGGCCCAAATGATACACAATTTTCTAATTTATAGATTGTTGTTTAGGAATACTTAACTCTTAGTTTATTTGTTTATTTAACTTTAACATTTATTAAATTCATGGATAATGTTCAACCAATTTTGAATTATTTTTTTCCTAACTAACCCAGCTAATGTCCACTCCCTTCATTGGTTTTAATTATCTTAATGAATCTGCTTTTAATGATGGAGGATTTTATTTTTAAATAATTAATGTTATTCTAATAGGGAAATACAGTAAAAATAATATGATACATTTTTATAGAGTTTATAAATTATTAGATTAAGTATTTAACTTTTTTCAGTAACAAGGGATTTTTTTTTGTTTAGAAAAACAAAAATTTTCTTAATTTTTAATTGACTTAGATTAACAAAGAATTTTTTGAACTTCCCTTTTTTTATAAATATAATACATTTTATTCAAAAGTGAATAATAAATACATGACTGACAACTTGTGACTTCATTTGATTGTCCTAGTATAAATTAGTTAAGGATCACTGACTTAATTTTCTACATCTGGTGACCTACTTTTTACACCTGCGCCCTAATTACAAACCTTTGGGTCTATAAATGGGTGGTTCTCCACACAACTATGTTCTCTTGAAGAGGGTGGACAAGTGAAATGTTAGGACAGAGGATTTTTTTTTTTTTTTTTTTTTTTTTTTTTTTTTTTTTTTTTTTTTTGGGGGGGTTGGGGTAAAAACTTTTTTTTCTGCACAACAACAAAAATAATATTAAATGCTTATTAAAATATTTCTGCTTTTCTAAAATGAATTTATAAGGGCCCTTGTAAGCATATTTTCTTTTTACATCTAGCATATTTTTATATGCACAATTTCAGTGTTTTGTGAGTAGTTTTATTCCTTTTATTTTTGGGAGCTTCTATTGGGATTTTCTTTTCTTTGAGGGATTTTTTTTTTTCTTTTTTGATGAATCATCATTAACCTTTTGGAAAATTTTTATTAGTATTATACCACTTAAAAAAACTTTAGCACTTTCTATTGATTGAAAATAAAACAAAACAAAATAGACTTTGGAAACACAACGGTTTCCCTTGGCTGATTAAAGAAGTATTAATTTAAACATGAAAGAAACCACTTTGTTAAGCAAAAATTTTTTTTTTCTAGAGTCATTAAATTTAACAAACTTTTTTTGTTGAGTTGAATATTTCTGTTAACATGATCTTTTTAATTTATTAGTTAAAATTCTTAATTTATACAAAAAGCTTTGTCTATTTAATATTATGTTTTAAGGTTCTAACTCCCAACAAATCTTTGTTTTGCATTCACTTTAGAATGGGATTTGACTTTACTCACAAGGCCCTTCTACTCAACAGTAGCCTTTGCATAATAATATTAGATGGGACAAAGAGAATTTCAAATTGTTACAAGCTATGCATCATTTGGAAATTTATAAAGCTCTCAAATTAAATTGGATTTCTTCCAATATGTTTAAACATTCTCTTAAATGAATTAACTTTTATTAAACCATTTTCTCCAAATGAAACTGTCTCTCAAAAAATTTTAAACCAACACTCAAAATTGTCTTCACAGTAATTTACAAATCTTGTATTACAATTTTATACCTTAATTTATAGTCTTGTAAATAACTTATTGACCATAGAATCGAATCAAATTGAAAGGACAATTCTGCAAAAGTTAAATCCTGGTCAAATGTCTCGCAATACTCCATTTCAGTGCTTAATTCTTTATTTACAGGTTCAATTCAGGAACTTTAAATAAATATACCTCTGCTTTCTAAAAATCTGGACTGCAAACCACTAACTCAACAACTACACCAAAAGCATTTGAGTGACAACAGGTTAAAATGTCAAAAAAGAGAAAATTTAAATTCCATCCCTTATACTCTAATTGCCTTCTTCACAACAAAATTCTTTCTCCTTTTTCTAATATTTCTAGATCTTCCCAAAATAGTTGCTCCTTCAATTGCTGCTTCTTGTTCTTCTCTGCATTGACCTTTTCCAATTTTAGAACATTTACCAGATACAGTGGAACCTCAAGTCATGACCATAATTCGCTCCAAAACTCTGGACGCAACCCATTTGGTCGTGACCCGAAGTAATTTCCCCCCCATAGGATTGTATGTAAATAGTTTGTACGGTCCGGAACAGATTAATTGTATGTAAATCTATATATTTTTAAAGATTTTTAAGTACAAAAATAATTCTACCATAAAATACACAGTGTAATAGTAAACTAAATGTAAAAACATTGAATAAAACTGAGAAAACCTTGAACAGAGAAAACTAACATTGCAAGAATTCACGCTACACCCTTAAGAACTGCTCGCTGTAAACAGTTTTTTTTTTTTTTTTTTTTTTTTTTTTTTTTTTTTTTTTGAGTTTTAAGCACAGGGAAAAAATTAACACTTGAAAAATCGTTAATTTTATATAAAAACTAACCAACAACCAAGAAAACTACCCTTGCACGAGTTGAGTTCTGGCATGAAGGAAGTGAGGAGGAACTGGGTGGAGAGGAGATTAGTTTTGAGGTAGTTTGTGACGATGCGGGTTCGCTGCATGCTCCCATCTCGTTTCCGGGGGTCCTTAAACGCGTCATTGTCAATAATGTTACCAATGAGCACGACTGTGGCACTACAATGGCACTTTTGGCAGCATTCCCTTGCTCCAAGTGCTTTTATGAAAATCAACAAAACAATCAAAAACAAAGTCCAAATTTAAAGTGCAGTGCTTTCAGAATCCTTCAATAAATAATCCCATAAAAAGAGAAGTGAAGTGGAAGTTAAAATCCAATAGAAAAAAGTCTTCACTAAATAGGAGGTTAAAACAGTGCTGGAAGCAGTCTCTTTAAAAACAAGCCTGTTGCATTCTTTAACTGGTGACCCCACCGCTTCTCCCTATCCAGGCTTCGCAACAGGGGAGCCACTCTACCTGCAGCTGTCCTTCCTTCTGGTCTGGAGGCCTCCCGATCCCTGGCTTCGGTCGCGCACTCTCCAGGCCGAGACTGGTCTTCCCTGGCAACCAGGACACCCACGTCAGGGAATTCACCACCCAAGCCTCACGACTCCCACTCCTTTCCCGGCCTTACGCGGCCAGCCGTCCTTCCTGTCACGCCACTCCTTGATTGCTCTGCTAGAGCGACCGCTTCCTTCTCCCCCACCGAGTGTCGGCCAAATACCCCTGCTTGGGCTCTCTGTCCAGCTGCCTGCTTGCGAGCATGCACTTGCTTGCTCACACTGGTTCTTTCCACGCTGCTTCCTGCATACTTCCTCACTCCACAACCTCCATCTTTCTTTTTTTTTTTTTTTTTTTTTTTTTCCTCCCTTTAGCTGCCTCATGCTTCTATTTATGAAGAGGACGTGGCAGCTGTGGCAATCAGCAGCACTTAGGTGAGAAATGCCCACACCACGAATTCCCCTGGAATTGCTTCAGCCATTTGACCACCATGCCCCCTCTCTAAGCTGCAAGCGTGGCAATTATTTATTTAAAACTGGCCTCTTAATGTGAGCTGTGGACCCACTAGAACACAAAGTTCCTCTGCAGGTCTGACAAAGAACGTACTGTACAGGGAGAGACTGAACACATGCGGAAATCATTGGTGCGTACAAACCGGAAGGGGAAACTGGCTTGTTCGTCACCCGAGTGACTTTAGAGTCAACAATAAATAAAACGCATATTAACATTTCTCAATCTGAACGTTCATTCCCTTCTTTTACTTTTCAATATCTAGTATTTGACTCAAATAAAAAATCTCCTAGTTCATCTTCTTTGTCGTTGTCGTCTTCAGATATCTCTTCTAAACATCTTTTGCTTTAATCTTTTCCCAACAAAATACAAATTTACTTTCTTCTAAAATTTCTTCACAATATTTACTCCCTCCTCCTAATCTACTTTGGATTCTACTTTCTTACAACAAATTGACACTCTTAATTCTTCTCATCCCATAACTAAAAATCCAGATTGTAAATTACTTTTTTGATTTTTCCATCTGATACTTTTCTCTCGGATTACTTCTAGATTCAACACCTGAATCTAGTATACCTTCTTCAAATATTTCTTCTCTCCAACTTCTTAATTTTTCTAAAGATCAAATTACTCATTCCTTACCATTAAAACTAATTCCTGCAAAAATTTAAAATCATTTTCTTCTTTACATATTTCCACAATTTCTAATGCCAAAAAATGTCCTGTTGTGACTTCATTTCAGATAAACCCATTTCAAAATGTTTCTGCTTCTTTGTCTTCAGTTAATTCTCACCATCACCTCACACATCCAGTTTAATTTTCTTCGCAGCACAATCACTTTTTTACACAGGATAATTTTTGGGGTGGGGGGCCGTAAGACCTGGGGTCTCAAGCAACTTGGGTTTCTCTAATACTACAATAAACTCATCAAATAAATTTTCCCTCTTCCTTAACGGGCCCTTCTACTCCAAGTAATACTACAGATTTTCTTGAAATGTAATCATTTTCAAATTTCATTACTACTCTGGGTTTGTTTTGGTTTAGATGTGCTCAGCCTCTAGGCATCTCAGAGGACTGGAACTTTGTAAAGTGTGGTCAGGCCTCATCTGGCGAGGCATATTCTGGGAGGGGGGTAGAAAGAGCACATTACTTTTTTTCTTTTTTAACCCCAAAAAATAGTGAACTTTGTGAGTTGTAACATGAAAGGTCTTAATTATGATCTAAAGTGAAAATAGTATGTTCTAATCTGACCGGTTTAAATGCTAAGCTATTATTTTTACAGGAGACTTACTTAAAAAGTAATGACCCGTCTTGGTTGCAAGGAGATTGGATTGGCTAAATTTCTCACTCACTCATACAAAGAAAAATAGTGGTGTGGAAATGTTAATACATGAAACATTCTCATTTGTAGTATCAGACATAGTATTTGATCCTGAAGTACAATATTTGGTTAATTTTATTTAAATATTAAGTAATTTGGATAAGTACCTACACACCTAATGTGGATGATAGAGATTTCATTCAAAATGTATTTACATCTATTTCTAATATGGACACTCGTTATAATTTAATTCTTTGCGTTTTTAAATCCAGACCTGGATAGGTCTTTAACTATAGTTGTGATAACCTCTAATACTGCAAAAATATTCACATGGTTTGTAATGAATCATAACTTACCAGACCCATGGAGATTTATAAATCCAAACTTAAGAGGGTATTTGTTCTTTTCATCAGTATATATAATAATCACTTAAGAATTTATTTCATATGGATACTAATTTACTGCTTGTTATTAAATCTTGTAAGTACAATACTATTGTTACCTCTAATCATGTCTTTTTGATCATGGAACTGAAATTATTATGCTCCCAATTTATTTTGTAGCTGGAATATTAATTTTATTTTTGTAGGTGATGAGACTTGTAAAGAAATTTTCACCTCCACATAAATAGATTTAAAAAAAAAAAAAAAAAAAAAAAAGACAAATGCATCCTCAGAGGTTTCTGCAGAAAGATTATGGGGAAGCTCTGAAGGCTTTTATAAAAGGAAACGAGAAGGTGTCTGACTTATTCAGTGAAATTACCAAAATAGATCAAGAATATGTCAGGTCTCCAAATGAGCCAATTAATAGGAAGAGTTTTTTTTTTTTTTTTTTTTTTTTTTTTTTTTTTTTTTTTTTACAAACCCAATTTAACCTCTTGACGACAAATGAACCGAGCAACTCATTTTTAACTTGTATTATTACTATGAGCATGGAGAGAATGCTAATAAGGTCTTTGCCAACTTCCTTCTTTTAGAAGAAGCTATGTAATAACAGAAATTACCAACACAGATGAAGATAAAATCATTGACCATAAAAATATAACCCATGCATTTAAAGAGCACTGTAAGTCCTTATATTCTGCTTTAGTTTTAAAGTAGTTGCAATACCTGAGTTTTTGATGTATTACACATATTATAGCTAGACATTTTTAGCTTAGAGGAATTAGATAAACCTCTGACACTCATAGAATTCTTGGATGTGATTAACACATTAAATTGAGAAAGTAGCAGACCCTGATGGCTATCCAGTGGATTTTTTTTTTTTTTTTTTTTTAATAAAGTTCTATTTTTAGCAATGTTTATAGAAAACGGCAAAAACTTTCAGAATTTCGCTGGCTCCAAGTATTACAGTATTTTAAAGAAAAATAACTACTGATTACAATCCGTATTGTACAAACCAATTTGACTTCTGAATAATGTTAAGATATGCTCCAAAGTTCTAACTTGAACTGAGAAACTGCTTTCTCCTGTAATATCACAACACCAAAACAGATTTCTTAAAGGTAGACTTCTAATCATCATTTATGTCATGTAATATATTCACCCATAAAATCTAACACCCCAGATATTTTATCTTTGGACAAAGGAAAAGAATTTCACATGGTTGAATGGGACTACCTGTCCACCACATTGTACAGATTTCGGTTGGGCCCAAACATACGTGCATGGGTAAAACTTCTTAATACCAGTCCAGAAGCCTCTGCTTGTATTAACAGCATTATTTCAAACTACTTCAAAACGAGAATGTGGTACTCGACAAGGATGCCCCCATCACCACTATTTTTTGCGCTTGCCATTGGCCAATCACTTTCGAAATGCACCAGAGATGTAGCGGTTTACCAGAGATTCTTGAATGGAAAATATCACTATATGGAAATTTATGATACTATGTATATCTCTCAGACATACCAACTTCTGTACTAGTAGTTCTGAATGTATGAGCAGAATTGTAAGATATCCGGAGTCACAATTTGAATAAGTGTTTTTTTTAGTAAAATTTCTAGCATGATATTACACTTGGATACCTTCCCATTTATATTAGCAGATCAGTTTAAATACCTAGGGGTCAACGTCACAAGTAAATAGAACAATTTTGTTAAAAAATCTTTATATCAGCATGGAAAAAATTGTACAAGATGTGAAGAAATGGTATACCTTCTGGCTTATATTAGCAGAGATCATTAATAATGTCAAGATGAAGATTCTTCCCAAGCTTCCTTTTCTGTTTTATAGTATCCCCATATACATTTAACAAATAATTTAAGAAATTAGATTCAATCATAACCTCATTTATTTGGAGTTTGAAACATCCACACATGCAAAGGATGACTCTACAATGACCTAAACCTAAACTACATAATTTTCAGTTTGACCAGTGGGTGGCAAATATACAAGCTATAAAGACCTGGAAATGGATGAATATACAAAAACCTGCTCTACGATAAAAGTAAAATCTCGCTGTACTTCTTTATATGCCCTCTATTTGTGCACCAGTAAACACAAATTGTCATTAATATACTAGTAATCTAACTATCCATCAGTCACTCAGAATATGGAACCAATGAAGAAAGCACTATAAGGCAGAGAAGCCTTTTCCACTTATACATGATGATGATCGCCTTTTTCTGCCTTCTCAAACCTACATAGTATTTTATGTTTGAAAAATGTCCGGGATTAAAATACACTGAGGATTATATATAGATAATGTCTTTGCATCTTATGAATAATTGCACTTAAATTTAACTTCCTATTAGCATAGCTTTTCCATTATTTTAAAAATAGAAACTTTGCTAAAAAGGAACTTGCTTAATTTTCTCCGCTCTTACCCATTTCTATTTCAGAAGAAATACTGATTACTCTTGAAGACTTAGACAGCAGCTTAATAATATTTAAAAAATATTTTCAAATCCCTTTTCTTTTAAAGATTTCAAGGTACGGTTGGGAAAGGATCTTTTACTTTACAACAAACCAGTCTAAATGAAAACCCAAACAAAGTGGAATAAATGCAAAGAATTTAGTTAGCATTTCACCTATAGATATGCTTTGCATTAGAACTATAAAAACTGATTAAAGATTAAATAAGTCCATGCCAAGTGGCATAAACACGAATAACTTAATTACTATTTCAAGATGCCTTAATTCTCTGATTCAGCTCTGCTTTTCCGAAACCTTAAATGTGGCTTAACTAAATAGAGCATTAACAAGCAATACCTTTTACATTAACAATTTTATCAGTGATGGGAAAATCGACTTTCTTACACTAAGTGAAACGTGACTCGGCTCTAATGGTGCAGCCGTGTTCATTGAAGCAGCTCCTCCAAATTACAGCTTTCCTCCTTCAGTTCACCACGGCAAAATAGGTGACAGTTTAGTTTAATCGGCTCAAGTAAATACTTGCTAAAGATGGCAGTTTTGGTACTTTTGCGTCTTGAGTGTCGCAGTTTCTTGTATTGACCATTTAAAGACCTACAAAATATAATACATCATTTATTGAGGAATTCTCGAACTTTGTATCTGTAATAATTATCTATGATAAGTTCCTATTTGTAGGTGATTTCAGTTTTCATGTGGATAACCAATGTGACCCAAAAGCAAGAGAATTCACAAACTTACTTCACTATTTTGATCTTATCAGCACGTCAGTCAGTCCACACATGGGAGGACACTCACTGTATTTAGTGATTTCAAAAGGAGTCAAAGTTGACATGAGGCAGGTGGTGGATATTGATGTGTCGGACCATTTTTGCTTATTATTTAATGTAGAAATACTGCTGACTACAACTAATGAAGAGGGAGAGTGGTTAGGAGTATGCACTGATACAAATATTGCTGCACCCACCACATGACAAACCACCTCAGGAAGCCAGATTAGGACCCAAGTGCTGCCGTGCAATGGGTGACACCTCAGCACTACACTAGTTCAGATGGAATAGAACAGTGTGAGGTTTTTTTTTTTTTTTATTGTGGCTGCAGTGCTAATCACCACCCCCATGTTTTCCCAGCAGGTTTGCAGGTTAACATCATACTCGGGACGGAGCAATTGCAGGTTAAGTGCAGTGCACAAGGGCCCAATGAAGCGGAGTCACTTCTGGCATTTATGGGATATGAACCAGCAACCTTCTAATTACCAGTACAGATTCCTAGCCTCTGAGAGACCACTCTGCCCTAATGAGAAGGTTTTTGTTAAAAAATTTTGATACATCTGCAACTTCAGTGTTTGCTAATATTTGAAAACAATCAGTCAAATTATAGTTATTTACGTTAATGCTGAGAGTGTAACCGGTAATGTTGAAAACTTTAACGCTAAGGTTCGAGCTACGGCAGACATAATGGCCGCTGTAAAGACTGTTAAGAAATCCACCAGCACTATCATGCCTTGGAAGACCCCAAAGAATGTCTGATTTAAAGAGACCACACCAGAGAGCTAAGCATAAATGGAGAAAAACTAAACTGATAGTCTGCAATGAAAAATAGAGGGCAAAAATAACTGAACATAACAATGAAGTTCACTTTGAGAGGTGGTCCTATTTCTCTAAAATTATAAATCATAATGCTGGTAATCCAAGAGTTTTATTCTCAACTATTGATAGTTTTCTAAACCCAGCTCACTCAATAGAATTACTAGTGAAACTTGAGGATTTTATTTTTAATCATAAAATATATTGTAGTACATCTGCAAAAAGTTAATCCTGTTGAACCCCAGTATGCAACTTAAATCTTTTCACTGGAATAGATCCACCTGAATTGAACAGTAGAATTTCTCATCTGATACCCTCCACCTGCATCCCTGACCAGTACCTACAGGTTTTTTCAAAGAACTCTTTGATGTACTAGTTGATGGTGTACTTGACACAGTGAAATCATCATTAGATACAGGGGACTTCCCTAACTGTCTGAAAACTGCAGTTGTTAAACCCCTGCTCTAGAAAAATAATCTCAATTTCTGTCTTCAACAACTTCAGACCAATTTCTAACCTGCCTTTCATAAGTAACATTCTAAGCAGCTAAATGATTACTTGAATAAATATTCTGTTCTAGGTAAGGTTCAGTCACTTTAGAACTAATCATAGTACAGAAACTGCACTGGTTAAAGTAATAAATGATTTTTGGGTTAATGCAAACAGATGGCGTATATCTGTTTTTGTTCTTTTAGAATGAGTGCAGCTTTTGACATAAACCGCAGTATTCTTTTAAAGACAATGGGTGGGCCTATCTGGCAGCATCTTACGTTGGTTTCAGTCTTATTTAACAGGATGATAAATCTTTTAGTTTTGACGATTGTACTTGGGAGACCCATGATATTTTATATGGTGTAACACACGGATCTGTTCTAGGTCTGCTGCTTCCATTAGGTCAGATTAACTCAAAACACAATGAGCTACCATAGCTAGGCAGATGAGACACAGCTTTATTTATCGATAGCACCTGATGACCCGGACTTTCTTGGCTCTCTGATCCAGTGTCTTAGCAGTATTTCTGACTGAATGAGTAGAAATTTTCTTAAAATAAAAAAGGAAAAACAGGTATCTTAGTGATTAGTAAACATGGAAATAGCAAGGGTATCAGAAACGAACTTGATCCCTTAGGTTTAAAAATCAAGACGGAGGTAAAGAATTTAGGGGTAATCATTGACTCCAACCTAAACCTTAAAACAAATATTAACCAGGGGCCTCATGTATAACGCCGTGCGTAGATCTCGCACTATAACATGGCGTAAGCACAAAAGCGGGAATGTGCGTACACACAGAAAAATCCAGATGCAGGAATCTGTACGTACGCAAACTTCCACGTTCTTCCGCTACATAAATCCTGATCAGCATGAAAAGTAACTTGCGTGCACACGCCTGCTGTCCCGCCCCAACTCCTCCCAGAATTACACCTCTTTGAATATGCAAATCAATATAAATAGCCCTTAAGATCAGCTGTTTGTGAAAAGACAATGGGAAAATAGAGTTTTAGCGAATACCAAGTGGAGGGAAAGAAAAATGTACTATTTGTTGGTTTAAACAGTGGTATAAACAACAAAAGGAAGTTGATCGAGTGACAGAGTGTCGGAGAAACTCGAATGCTCAAGTTCAAAGTCGCACAGTGTCCAAAATAAAAAAAAAATAAAAAGTCACATATCAATGTCACCTTGAAAAGGTGAGTCGTAGTCCACTGTGAGTGTCATATGAAAGCTTATTAGGGTATAGACAAAAAAAATAGGCACACCGTGGGGAAGTAAGCACGAAATGTCAACTTTAATCTCGAAATTTCCACTTTAATCACGTAGTTTATTTTGCCATTAAAGTAGAACATCATAAACTTCATCTTAAAATCGTTTAATTTACTAGTTTCTCAAATCCCATCGTAACTAAAGTAGCACGTTAAATGCTTTGTTCTGTATTTGATCTTCTTTGTGCTGTGTGTGTGAATCGCTACCTGCTTCTTAAACGGGGTTTCTCTTTCACTAACAGGACACAGAATCCATTACATTTGTGACATTACAGCTCTCTGAATAATTAAAATAATGAGATGTATATGGGATATCTTTTTCATTATGATAGGAATGAAAGCATGTTATTAAACATGGGAACATGGTGGCACAGAGCTTGTTCATGTCTTATGCAAGATGCTTGCTGTGGCCAGAGGCATAACTAGGGTTTTCAGCGCCCGCGGACAACTGAAGATTTTGTGCCCCCTCCTCAATGCAATGGGGAACATCAATTTGGTGAGCCCCCCCCCACCCCCCCTAACGTCACTAGCTGCGCCATGCGTGACCTTCAATGAAATAATTTATCACAGTCTCAAACATACTAACGTCCAATTCTTGTCCTTGCTTTTCTTTCTCCAAATACCCAATCGCCACACAATCAGCTCTGTAATAGATGTTAAGCCATCTGTAAGCTTAGAACGACGATTCTTCAAAATGTTTAAGGAACATTGAAATATTTGTAGTATGTGTTTAATCTATCCTACCAGTGTCGCACCAGCAAGAATAAAGCACGAGGTATAGAATAATCCGTGAACTAGCCAGCGCTGCGGCACCGTGTCCTCACATTTTTGATTATTAAAACTAACTTCATTTAAATAATCTATATTGTTATCTGTATAATCAACTTATTTTGCTGCATTTCATCTTAAAAATGATACCGTCATCATATATAAATACATGCTTTATAAAGTGGCGCAGGTTGTGCAATATTATTACTGTGTCGCAAGTTTACTGTGAGGTGATTGTACTTAAGTACACAGTTCTACAAGGAACACTTGATGGACTGAGTGCATTTGAAGTTCTTTGGATGAAACTTTTTCCGAACCGCAAGGTCCGTACAGGAAAGGCTCTGAAGCGTTTTGCCATAGCTGAGGCAGCGTGTGCTTGATGCTGTATACCGATTAATTCTCTTTCCGATCAGCTGCTGCTGTGATTCCAAACTCGGATACAGTGATGTAAACACTACTAGTGCAGTGAGAGTAATATGGAAAAAGAGAATCCATTGTGGCAACCCTTAATGGGAGCAGCTGAAAGAAGAAAAAGGTGCGGTGAGAGTAACAATGCTAAAGCAGTTATGGTATTTGGAATACTATGGCTATTCCCTGGACCATTATATTGTTACAGGTTAATTACAATCAGATGCATTACACTAATAAACAATATGCAGTTGGTTTGAGCGTGGAAATGTTCATACGCAACATTTCTGTGCGTACACACCATTTATACATGAGGCCCCAGATTACTAGGATTGCATTTTTTACTTAAGAAATATAGCAAAAGTTAGACCTCTTAACTTTACAAGACACTGAAAAAATAGTTTATTCTTTAGACTTTTAGTCAACTAGAATACTGTCATGCACCTTAACAGGACTACCTAAGAAAGACATCAATCAGTTGCAATTAGTGCAGAATGCAGCAGCCAAAATCTTAAGCAGAAAAAGAAAAGTTTAGGTGACGTTATATCATTCAGAACTGACTTTAAAATACTACTGAAGTGCAAAGCCTTAAATCTCGCTTCATCCTATATTTTGGAATGCCTGTTCCCCTACACTCCCAAGACGTAATGTTAGATCTTCAAATAGAGGTCTGCTTATAATTCAAAGAACCAAACTTTAAAAGATGTGGTGATGTGGCCTATTGCTAAAATCTGGAATACTTTACCAATAGGAATTTGCCAGTCTAATACTTTGGAACATTTTTTTAAAAAACTGCTAAAAATCCAGTATTTTAATGTGGTTTTTGTGTAGATACATTTTAGTTGTATTCCTAATAGGCTATATGGGCATAGAATTATCATATTCTTCAGGGTCTACAATCTTTTCTAATCTCTACTATTCTGTACTGTCTTTCGGTTCTTCTGTGGTAGCAATCTGCTCCACCACCTCCTAATCAATGCACCATGCAGCCACTTGCGATGATAGATTGAAGCAGGTGTCTCAGCTGTCCATAGAAGAGGAATGCATTAAGAACATTTTTGTTAGGTACAATGCCAAGTGGGGGCTGGGTGGACTTTTGGCCTTGGAACCCCTGCAGATTTTCTTTTCTCCAGCATAACTGGAGTTGTTTTTCTGTCCTTACCTTTTTGTTACTTATTAACTTTATTACCTAATCTTAATTTTTGACATCTTGCAAAGCACTTTGAGCTACATTGTTTGTATGAATGTTTACTATATAAATAAATGTTTTTTGTTGTAATTCCAGAAAAGGAACTTAAGGCATCCATGCATTGAATACATTCTAGCTTTATATGCACAAGCATTCAATCGTTTAACTTAAATATGCTTGATGAAAGGATTTTATTTTGTTTAAAATTGTCCAACCATGTATCCAAGACAAGATTTAACCTGTGAACATTGCAATCTAGCTGCAGACTCAATGGGCCACGTGTTTTGGCCGTACACGAAATTAATATTATTCTAGACAGAAATCTTTGAATGTCTATTAGACAGCTGCCTTGGTGTCATAATTATTTCTGACCCATTAACAGCTATTTGCTGTACTCCCAAGATGGGCTTAAAGTGGAGAAGGACAAATTGATTGTAGTTGATTACATTATATCACTAGTACGTACACTTATCTTGCTCAGGGTGAGATTCTTCCAGTTATCTAATATAGGTTTGCAGGTAACTGATGTTTGATACTGTTTGAAAGTGAAAAAAAATTCTTACTTGGAGGATCTGTTTAAAATATATTTTAAAAATATGGTAAGATCTAACTAACAAAAGTTTAGAATAAGTAGTTATATCAAGGAAAGGATATTCACCCTTTTTTTGTTTTCAAAGATTTGCTGTAAATAATACCATTATATTTATGATGCTTTTCTCACTGATCAAAGTGCTTTAGTGAGTGGAGAACCACTTCAGCCACCTCTAATGTGCAGCATCCATCTGGATGACCTAGTGGCAGCAGCCATTTTTGTGCCTTACACTCACCACGCATTAGCTGTTAGGTGGTGAAGGGGTGAGAGAGAGAGAGACACAAAGACAGGAGATGATTAGGAGGCCAGAATAACTACGCCATGGTCGGTAGTTTAGCCTGGACTTGGGGATAACCCTTACTTTTTATGAAGGATGCCCAGGGATATTTTATGACCACAGAGTCAGGACCTCCGTTTTATGTCTAATCTGTAGGCTGGTGCCGTGTTTACAGAACAGTATCCCTGTCACTGCATTTGAGCATTGAGATCCACATTCAGATCACAGGGTAAGTGCCCACTATTGGTCTCAACACCTTCTCCAGCAGTAACCCAAGCTTTTTTCTAGATGGTCTTCCATCCAAGTACTGACCAGGCCCAAACATGATTAGCTTCTGGCAGATGGCTTGTTCTGAAGTGTACAGTATGTGGTATGGCTGCTGGCTGTCCTCTTTCACTCTGTTTGGGGTTGAATTCTGGTTTAAGGTTGGCTTGATTGTATGTAAAGTTATTTTCTTAGCTGTAAAAGTTAATTTGTGCCTTGTGTGCTTATATTTATTATCATTTTGTAATACATGTCCACTGTGGTTAATTTTTTACTGAATATTTACTTTGATGTGTGACTACAGGATGGTTATTTTTATGTTTAATATTTTGTTTGGTGTGTCCACTGGTCATTTTTACATGGTATAGAGAAAATAGGAATCCTGAAAAAATTTGACCTTGAGATTTTGATGAATCTTGACGTTTTTGACTTTCCTGAGTCCAAAAATATCATTTTTGAAATTGTCTGTCTGTTTGCGTGTCTGTCTGCGTGTAAACACGGTAACTCGTATATGCTTTGACCTCGGTTAATGACATTTTGTATACCTACTTTATATCAAAAATAAGGAATCCTGTCAACTTTTGGGACACTTCCGGCACCCGGAAGTGGTAGTTTGCCTAAACACATTTTGAATTTTTTCAAGTAAACTATGGCTATTAATAAAGATATGTTTCAATTTTTGTGTGGAAATTAGAAATGACGAAATATAAGTTGATGTTAAATTTGAGAAAAAGCTCACAACCAGAAGTGGTACTTTAACTGGATACTTTTGCAAATTTTTAAGTAAACTATAGTTATAATTACAGATAGATGATTCAAATTTTATATAGATATTTATGATAAAAAGCAAACAGATATGAAATTTGAGAAAAACTACTCAGAAGTATTTATTTAAACAACCATCAAATTTTTTTGTATCATGGAAATATAAATTTGTAAACAATATTAAAAACTGTATACAATAAACTGTTACATCCCTGTTGTATTCCTGGTAATACATTTAATTTTACGATTTTTTTTTTTGCCATTATCGTAATTTAAATGTAGCTAAATGCAGTTTTACGTATAGCAATTTATTGCAACAAATATAATACTAACACTTTTTCTATGTTTTTAGGTGACTATAGCTCTTTTTGCTTTGCATGAAATCTATGTAATACATATGTAATCTTCAAAAGATTTCACCACTGTTTTCAATCATCCCAAGTGTGAAAATAGTGTTTTTAATATCTCCGTTTATAATCAAACTTTATAAATGATTATGTATTGATATTCTCAATTAGATATGATGAGAAACAGATATGATATTTGAAAAATATTGCACAACTGGAAGTGGTTCTGATGACCTTTTCCTATATCTCAGCATACGAGAAAGTCGAGGGTAGTACCCTCCCTATTTTTTTATTGAATATTTATACTGACCAGAGACTGGTGTTTATTTTTATATTTATTATTATTAATGTATATTAATACAGTCATTTATTTCATATGTATTGTACTGAGTGATTAATATTGTTCTAATATTTATTTCCATGGTGTTTCCACAGTGGTAATTTGTTGTTGTACATTTTTTACCCATAGCTGTACCATGAATTTGTAGAAAAATGCTACCACTGAATTCAAAATCATTGCGAATTAACCTGAGTTGTAGTAGATCCAAAATTGCTTTATCAGGCCTTTCTCTGTCAATGGTTTTGATCCCTTGAGAAGTTCTAAGCTTTTGATTCAGTTTCCTCTTTTGCTGTGTATTTTACACACTGAAAGAAAGCTGAAGACATGACCTTGTCCTGCTCTTTAACTGCTGCTCTCTTTCACAAAGTATCAATTTCCCCTTTCTGTCATAATCTTGCCAATGTTGTATTGAGTGATTTCATCACCTGCACATCATAATCCCGGCCAGCATTACACAGACTATATTTGTATGCTAGCTTCTTCTGTAGCCACCTAACAGCTCTTTGCTCTCTGTGAGCTTTCCTCCTCCCGTAATAAATGGAGAATAGCTGAATGCAATCTTTAAGACCCTGCCTCCACTCTGAGCAACTGTTCATTCACATCCGATGCCTGACCTGCTGTAGTGTTCTAAGGCCTCATCCTGCAGCAGAGAAACAAACATTGTTTGCAAAAGCCTTTTCCCTACTGCACGTCCTTGCACACTCTGTGTTCTGGAAAACAGAAAACCAGGTGGGCACTACTAACTACAGGGACTGTATATGACACAAAAGTCCAGATGGGTCTTCTCACCCATAGATATTCCAGGTGTATCCCTTAGCTGACTGTGTGAAACTCCAAAAGCCATCTTTTAAAAAAGAGTTGCACAGCAAGAATTGCAGCTTTGGTCTTGTGTAATCTTGTCTGTCACGTTATCTGTATCAACACTGAAATCCAATTGGTCAGTCACCAATCAAGGTTCTAACGCATCCAAAAGAGTGGCCTGCTGTTTGTTGGTAGGTGCAGACATATTCATAAAATAGGCTTTCCTGTCCTTTTCTGAATCTACTATACTATTGGCATTCTCCTTGGCACCACAATTGTTGCATATCCTACTATCCACTCAGTCCTACACAACAAAATGCACACTCCACTAGAAAACACCCTCTGATGCGCACTGATTTGAGATTAACCTCTCGTAAAAAGCATACATGAACAGTGATAGTGCTTAACCAAAGGAAATCCCACTTACTCTTTTCAATCCCCCTCAAACCCCTTGCATTAATAGTTCAGATTATGTTCTTTCACCCATGGCTGGTCATCTTAAGTCCTCTCTCTCACCCTTGTGGTTTATCCCAGCCATTATTTTAGAAAAGATGAGCAAGGAGTCACTATCCAAAAAAAAACTTTAACACTGGGTTCATTGAAGGGACTTCTGACCAGTTCCTCCCCATATCCCTAACAAGGAGCAGGAGATGGGTTAAACAACAGATCTGTAGAGGTTGCCGTCGTGGTGTCTGGTACCTCGGTTATATTGGTTTCCACAGATGTCCCGCTGGATATGTCCGATTCTTCATCTTCCTCCATCTCTTGTAAGGAAGCAAAATGATTGTGGGTGGCATGGCTTTTCCTACCAGACTCTTGTGTGATTTCTGATAATCCTCTGCATTGTGCCTTTTTTCTCCTGTTTGCCTGGTTGGGCATGCTCCCATGATTCATCCGATGATTTCATCTGTGCAGAGGCCACCGTGGGTTCAGCTACACTGGCAGTCTCTACTTCAAGAAAATCCTCCACGTGTGTTTTCAAGCTCCTCAAATGCCTGTGCAGTCTGTCTGTTGCGGGTCCACCATTTTCTCCTCTTGGCTCTGCCATCCTCCCCTCGGGTACTGGCTCCTTGGCATTCTGTGCCATCAAATCCCAACAAGGAGACTTTCCAAACACCTCAGTGTGCTTTTCTGCCATGAACTGTTCTGCTACTTCAGCAAAGAGCACAGCATCTTCATCCTCCTGTGGTTTGTGTTTTTCCAGACATGCATGATACAAATGTCCCATTAGGCCACAAATATGACATCACCTCTGGTTTGGGCAACAAGTAGCTTTATGGCCAGCAGTATTCTAATTCTGGCAAATTAGAACTGTACAAAACCTTGCCACAAGACCACCTCGTTGGCATTTACCACACTGCATGGGCATGCCATCATAGAGTAAATATCCCTTATTGGGTCCTATGGAAAAACCAATGGAGGGTGACTCAGACAATCTGGGAAAGCCAAATCCCTCTTCAGCTGAATTCTACATTGTCTGTCTGTCTGTCTGCATCCATTCTAAACCTATTCCTCATCTCTCACACTTCTCATAAATTAAATTGCAGTAGCATGTCTTCTTATAAAAGGACTAACTTCAGAGTTCTCAATCCAGGTTTAAAACATATGAACTGTAATGACTTTCCAGTCTCGTTTCCAGAAAGGCTGTACTATAAATTGGGAGAAGGACACCATCTGGCAACATACTTGAAGCATATTACATGCAAAGTCCAGGGTTGCTGCCGATTCAAACATTACACCAGAGTACAAGTAGGACCCGAAATCTCCTTATCCAATGTCCTGTGCCATGGTCCACACCGCTTTTGTAATCTGTACTGGCAAAAATCTTCTCGTAACCATCTGTTCACAAACCATGTGGTGCAATTTTAAAAAAATATTTATTTTACTACATTCCAAAGACTTTTCTTGAAACACTGTATACCTTTTCACCAATGCCATGTGCCCACTGATCCCGTCAATGCCAATTCTCTGCGTTAGGTAAGGCATTGAGTGTGAAGGAATCATGCAGCATCTAAAAGCCACAACTTCATATTTTGTACCCCAAATAAACTGGTAAAAAATCATGTTTAATATCCTGCCGTATTTTGTCAGAAGATTCAAAACACTTCCTAAATATGTACACATTGGCAAAAGATATGTTCTCGATACCAAACTCTTCATGAATATCGGGTGCCTCTGACACCATAATGCACACTTTTGTTTTATTTTAATAACCTTAGATTCCCAGTTTTTATGTGCACGGTCATTCCTATAGAAGTCAACCCCTAAAATCCTAACACATTCCTTCTACACGTGTAGACCTCCAAGGGAATCTTGTGAGTTTGCCATTTCCCTAACCACATCATTGAGGGTTTAGTCCTATTTGCGGTTGACCAAGTGGCCTGAGCAAAGGTGTCTAAATGTATTGTTAACATCTGACTCCTCTGTAGCAACAAGAGTCAGATCATCAGCATATTGTGAAACTTTCAATACCATTCCAGGCCTTGTATTCCCGTATGCTGATGTACTGTATACATTAGGCTATTAGAACTATTAGTTCAGGTGCACACTGCCAATCTGATAAGGTTAAAGTAAGTCAGACCATTCGCGTAGTCCTATCATTTCTTTGCACTACAAAGACATATCTGTTGATGTTCTGTTTTATGTGTTGGATCAGAGCACTTTTGATTAAATGCACAACCCGCTCACTAGAACAATGTGTGCCATATTGATCATTTTAGCTCTTGCATCCCATAAGTTCATCATGACAACTAAGATCAACATCCAGAAGAATAAACTCCACTTGGCATCGGATAACCCACTTCACCTTTCAAGATAGAGTTGTAGTCTCCACTGATAGGGAGTAGATACACAAAAGCATTGACAGATCTGAAGCCATACTGCTTTAGCTAGTGAACAGCTCCAAAAGACATGTTTGACAGTTTCTTCCTCAAAACATCCATCTCTAGGACAGCATAGTGACCTGGATATACCATGTTGATACAGTTGACTTCTGATTAGCAACTTATCCTATAACATAAACCAGTGCAGATCTCATGATCAGCTGCCTTGGGTTGAATGCGTTCCCACTTATGATGCTTTGATACTAACTACAACGGCACCCCTGCTGTGCCACAGTGCTAGCTATGCAAGTATAGAAGTCTGTGATTTAAGACCAAATATAAAACTGTATGTAGATATGCTCATTTTATCCCTAGAGCATACTCGAAGCAAGCGGGTTTATGTTCCACTTTTGGCATCAATTTGGAACATACAGTGAAAGCATTACCATAAATAACCATAAGACGGTAAAATACTGAGCTTTGAGACACTGGCAACTGGACGTCCTTACTTACAAACGTGAAAAAGAGAGCAGCTGACAGCCACATGGCATTCTGCCGATGTTCAGCTGGTTTGAAGAATTCCTGACACAAATTTTTATTCCCCTACAACTAGCCAGGCCCCAGGAGTCATCCTTGAAAAATTGAGAATGTTCCATCAATTTCCACTGCCCTTTGATAATGCATTTGTAAATTTTCTGCATGTGTTACAGCTTTGTTCTAGCCCCCACAACCCTGCATCCTAGCTGCCAGCCATAAACTCAAAGTACTGATATTTATGTTCCACAGCTGCACTTAGGGCTTTGCACAGAAATGCAGAAAACATACAATCTACCTTCAAATTGTTATCCACAATACCTCTGCTCCCATCCTCCATTGCCTTCTCCATGTCAACCCTTTTCACACCCTCATACTTTCTACCCTACATGAATTGAAACACTTTTTTCCTTAGGGCTCTTCCCACCATGTTGGTCATAGGAAACACTATCCCGAAATACAAGCAGCATAGCAGAATCTCTGCCTTCAATATGGTTGTCTTCCCCACTAAAGACGACAACCTGGCTGTCCAGAAACCCAGTTTACGGCTTACCATCTGCAAACATTTATCCCAGTTCCGTTGGCCACTCCTGCCAAGAAACCTCGACCCCAAAAATAGTAATAATCTCATGACAAAGGTTAATCCCATACAATGTCCATGTCTTATTCCTCTATTTCATGAAGTACATCATGTTTGACTTTTACTTTTGAACCTGTAGCCACTTCAAAGTCAGCCAAAATAGGCAGTCCCTTCAGCAAATCGCCTTCCTCCGTTGCGAGCAAAGTCACATCGTTTGCATAGCTGGCGAGTTTTGCTGCCATACCACCACTTCCCAGTAAGACAAGAACCATAAACGCTGGTTCCTCCCTGATCAGTCCTGCCACATGTTAAAAATAAATATACAACAAAGGAGACGATGAGCAGCTCTGTACCACCATGCACATTCACAGTGACCACACTACTCATCCCTCTATACAAAATTTTTAACCAGGTCAGAAAAGGCAAGGACACCAACCAAAAAAAACCAACTTGTGGCCAAATCCCCTGGGATGTCCTTGATCTGGGTGGGTTCCCTCACTACGGTGCAGAAGCGCTTCAGGAACATGGAGATGTCCTTGCCAGGCGTATGGGGATTTCTCATTGAGATCGTTACTCTCCTTTCCTCTCTCTGTATGGGGCAATTTCCAACAAAGCGAGCAAAGGAGGAGTCCGGCACAGCATTCTGGGCCATTTCCCAGTAACGTTTGCAGATTGCAATGGAGGTAAACGTAACATAGAAGAAGCCCATAGCAAATGATTGTATGCTCAGTGTGTCCGCTCTGGAGAATCCCTGCTCAATGACCATCTTCTGCCCAAAGGTCTCCGAGCTCATTGCAGGAATCCTTTCCACCACCTCCTTAAGCTTCAGCACCACCGTCTGCTTCATCCAGGGTTCCAGAGCCGGGGGGGCCTCCTGGATCTTCCGGGCTGGAGGAAGGTGAGCTGCGGCCTGGGAAGTAGTGGGGCCAGAAGGAGGGTGATCTTCCCGGCTGGAGGTAGCTGCCTTCCCCTCTCCCAGCTTCTCGGAGGTCATCCTAACCTGGGCAGAAGATGAAGCAGAAGCATCAGCAGAAACTAGAGCCAGTTTTGTTGAATCCATCTTCTCCATCAATCTATTTCTCTAGTTGGAGGTCCTTTGAAGTTGAGAGATGACTCTTTCAAGAAAAATCAGCTCTCTTCTTTAGTGGGTGGAGCTATGCAGATTAGCCTTCTCCAACTTCTTTCTTTCTTCTTTTCCTCCTTCTTTCTTTCTTTTTCAGCTTTCTTGGTTTCAAATTCTTTCAACTTTGCAAAACGTGGTGGACTCGGCCAACCTACTTTAGCTCAGAATCAAGAATAAGATTCAAGAATGAGATAGCTGTAAAGACAGCTCTTGGTTTCTCCATACAGACTTTGAGAGCAGAGCTTCAGTCACCGTCAAAAGGACATCGCATTCACTTCCAAATACCAGACCAAGCGACTCTCCGCTCTGATAAGAACAGATTTTTTTTTTTTTTGAAAAAATATACTTATGTTTGGGTGATATACATAAAACACAATCCAGTACAATTACAATATATAACTGTCTAGTAATTCAAATAGAAACGACTGTATTCAGCTATAGTCTGATACAGTCTTACACTATTCCATTCCTACTACACCTTATTTACATATACATTGCTCAAATATATGAACAAAAAAACAAGAAAAAACCTTTACAATGTTACAAGCCGTGATAAGATTTGGTTTACAAGTTGGATCACATTTAAACATTACATTCAATATACTGTTCCACATTCTATTACTTTTTACAAGTTCTTGCAGTCTCGACTTGGTCCCCGTCCTTGAAGGCTTGTCCTCAAAGACGGGGTTTGCCAATGGCTGCAGTAAAACAAAAGTCACATTAATACACCTCTTGGAGGGAGAGGTGCCTTTGCATATCCTCAGTTCTTCAAGGAGTCCAGGATAGAATAGTCTCTGAGGAGGCTGCGGATGTATCTGCAGCAGTCCTGGATTGTCATCCTTTCCCTCCTGAGGACAAGGCGGTTCCTGGCGACCCATAGAGCGTCCTTCACACAGCACATGAGATGCCATGCCTCCTCGGTGGCTTCCAGCGAATGGGTACCCGGGAAAAGTCCATAGAGCACCGAATGGTGCGAAAGATTGTCTCTGGGTACCGACTCTTCCAATTCCTCTTCTAGGGCATCAAGGAGTGACTGTGCCACTGGGCATTCCCAGAAGAGGTGCAGTGCGTCTTCTTCCCGCAGGATGCACCACGGACAATGTCTGTACCTGCACAGATTCCTGGCGTGCATGAACGAGCGGAGGGGCAGTCCCCCCCCGCATGGCCATCCACGCCAGGTCCCTGTGCCTGTTTTTCAGTTCCTTGGAGGCTATGTTCTCCCAGACCACCGTGGCTGTCACTGAGGCAGCTCTCCCCTCCCCCGCTGCTTCAGAGCTCGTCTGCGGCCGACTGCTGGTCGTCGACGGCTCTTGGGCGGGGGAGCCCATCAGGCTCATCTGCGTGTACGCACCCCCTGGGAAGAACGAGCGCTTGGAGCTTTTCCAGACCCTGCGGCCCCAACTCGCCACTTCCAGGGGGTGATGATGGCCGGGGACTTCATCTGCCCCCTGGAGGAGGACGGGCGCAGCTCCGGCACATCCGACAGACTGGACACCACATCCAGGCTGCTCAGGGAGATGGTGACGGAAGCATCCCTGTCGGACGCGGCGGGGACTAACGGGACGACCCGCTCCCGGATCGACTTTGTTTTCGTCTCCAGAGCAGTGACAGCAGAGAAGTACACATTGGTCCCGTGCTTCTTCTCAGACCACAGGGCGGTTCACTTTTAGGGATCCGTCGGCCAAAACTTTCCGCATGGCCTGGGTTCGTGGAAACTGAACTGTAGCCTCCTGGAAAGGGAAGACGTCATGCAGGAGCTAAGGACCGCTTACCTCGCTTGGAAGGACGAGAAACGCCACTTCCAGAAGGTAAGCGATTGGTGGGAATTTATAAAAATTAAACTGCGCAGTGTCTTTCAGGCCAAAGGAAGACGACAGGCGTGCCAACGGCAAAGGGAATTCTGCAGACTGCAGAAGGAGCTGGGGTCCCTGCAAGAGCTTCACCAGTGCGGCTGGGACGTGAGACGCGAGTTGGAGGAGACCAGTGAGAGCCTGAGGAGGCACTTCGAGGATGAATCCAAACGCATCGTCTTTCGCTCCAAAGTGGAGAACCTGGAGAAGGGTGAGAAGTGTAACTCCTTTTTCTTTAGGAAACTCCACTCCGGCCACACGCCCCTGAGAGAACTACGAGACGAGGGAGGGGTCGTCAAAACGGGGAAGGAGGCAGTGATGGGAGTGGTCCGGGACTACTACAGCGGCCTCTACTCCCCAAAGACGACCGAAGCAGACGCGACCGACCGGTTCCTAGCTGGTATTAACAAAACCTTGGATCCCACAGGTGAGTCTGCCCTGAACGCACCCTGTACGCCGGGGGAGCTGCACTCTGCCGCCAAATCCTTCAGGGCCGGCAGGACCCCGGGCGGTGACGGACTACCAGCCGAACTGTATGTCGCACTGTGGGACCTCATCGGCCCGGACCTGCTGGAGCTCTACCGGGAGATGCTGGCGGAGGGCAGGATGCCCCCGTCGTTGAGAGAAGGAATGATCACGATCCTGTACAAACAGAAGGGAGAGAGATGCGAGCTGAGGAATTGGCGCCCCATCACCCTCCTGAACGTGGACTACAAGATCCTGGCCAAGGTGATAGCCAACCGGCTAAAAAAGGTGAGCGGACAGGTCATCCACCCAGACCAGACCTGCGATATCCCCGGACGCAGGATCGCCGACAGCTTAACCATGATCAGGGACTCGGTGCACTACGTGAAGGAACGCCGCATCACCGCGGCCTTGGTCAGCCTTGATCAAGAAAAAGCCTTCGACCGGGTGTCTCACGAGTTCATGATCGGGGCTCTGCGAGGTCTCGGCATGGGTGACACGTTCTGTTCGTACATCAGGCTGATGTACCGAGACATCTCCAGCACGGTGCTGGTGAACGGCTGGAAAACTGACCCCTTCCCGGTCCTGTCCGGAGTCAGACAAGGCTGCCCTCTCTCCCCTCTTCTCTTTCTCTGTTGTATAGAGCTCCTGGCGGAACGAATCAGAGGAAGACCAGAGATCAGAGGGATCACCGCACCGGGACCGGACAGACGAGAGATCAGATGCTCCCTCTACATGGATGACGTCACCGTGATCTGCGTGGACCAGACATCGATGACGGCGCTGGCGGAGATCTGCGAAGACTTCGGACGAGCTTCAGGGGCTAAGGTCAACTGCGGGAAGTCAGAGGCGATGCTCCTTGGGGAATGGCACCTGACGCCCTCCGCCCCCCTCCCCTTCACCATCAGACGGGACTCCATCAAGATCCTGGGCAGCTGGTTCGGCGGAGACGGAGCAGCCCTGAAGACGTGGGACGAGAGACTGGCCAAAGTGAAGCAGAAGATCGGGCTGTGGAGCCTCAGGGACCTCACCTTGGAAGGCAAAGCGCTGGTGCTGCGGAACGAGATCCTCCCTGTCCTGCAGTACCCGGCCCAGGCGTGGCCACCCCTCGCCACTGTCTGCAGAGCCAGCACCAGAGCAGTCTTCCACTTCATCTGGGGCTCCAAGATGGACAGAGTCAAGCGGGCAGTCATGTGCAAGGAACCCCAAAAGGGTGGGAAAGGCATCCCCGACATCCCCACCCTGCTCAGGGCCTTCTTTGCCTGCGACTGCAGTCCGCAGGACACTGACGGAGTACAGCAGCGGATCGTCCGGAAACTCCATGTCCCGCTTCTTCCTCCTGCCAGTCTGGAAGAGGCTCGGCTGGGACAAGTGGGACAGCTCCTACCCTTACAACTGGGACACTCCATGGTTCTACACGGATGTCGTCCGCTTCGTAAGGGACCATAGACTTCAGGGAGTAAAGCTGGACCTGTGGAAGCCGAAGACCATCTACAAGCTCATCAGAGCCAAAGACACGACGGAGACTATCGGAACCCTACCATCCGCAACAGCCACGGTGGTCTGGGAGAACATAGCCTCCAAGGAACTGACAAACAGGCACAGGGACCTGGCGTGGATGGCCGTGCGTGGGGGACTGCCTCTCCGCTCGTTCATGCACGCCAGGAATCTGTGCAGGTACAGACATTGTCCGTGGTGCATCGTGCGGGAAGAAGACGCACTGCACCTATTCTGGGAATGCCCAGCGGCACAGTTACTCCTTGACGCCCTAGAAGAGGAACTGGAAGAGTCGGTACCCAGAGACAATCTTTCGCACCATTCGGTGCTCTATGGACTTTTCCCGGGTACCCACTCGCTGGAAGCCACCAAGGAGGCATGGCGTCTCATGTGCTGCGTGAAGGACACTCTATGGGTCGCCAGGAACCGCCTCGTCCTCGGGAGGGAAAGGATGACAATCCAGGACTGCTGCAGATACAACCGCAGCCTCCTCAGAGACTATTCTATCCTGGACTCCTTGAAGAACTGAGGATATGCAAAGGCACCTCTCCCTCCAAGAGGTGTATTAATGTGACTTTTGTTTTACTGCAGCCATTGGCAAAGCCCCGTCTTTGAGGACAAGCCTTCGAGGACGGGGAACAAGTCAAGACTGCAATATCCTGTAAAAAGCAATACAATGTGGAACAGTATATTGAATGTAGTGTTAAATGTGATCTAATTTGTAAACCAAATATTATCACGGCTTGTAACATTGTAAAGGTTTTTTTGTTTTGTTCATATATTTCAGCAATGTACATATAAATATGGTGTTGTAGGAATGGAATAGTGTAAGACTGTATCAGACTACAGCTGAATACAGTCATTTGTATTTTAGTAGACAGTTATATACTGTAATTGTACTGGATTGTGCTTTATGTATATCATATATGTAAATAAAGTATATTTTTTCAAAAAAAAAAAAAAAAATCTGTTCTTATCAGTTTAATATCTGATACGTCCCCTATCTGGGGACCATATATTAAATTGATTTTTGGAACAGGGAGATGGAATAGGGGCTTGCTCCGTCCACTCCACGCATCGACCTGGTATTGCAGTACTTCCAGGAGCGGTGCACTTTCTCCTTTATTGGTCTAAAATCAGAAAAGCAGCCTTGGCTGGGGGTTGGTCACTATGGGGGAAAGGACGGAAACTCTCCCCAGAGCAGGATTGATTGATTTAATTATTTATTTATTTAATTAATTAATTAGTTAATTAATCAATGTGTGCCTGTACGCTCGCCAGAGCAGGATTGATTTATTGATTTAATTATTTATTTATTTATTTAATTAATTATAATCAATGTGTACCTGTACGCTCGCCAGAGCAGGATTTATTTATTTATTTATTTAATTAATTATAATCAATGTGTACCTGTACGCTCGCCAGAGCAGGATTGATTGATGTATTGATTTATTTAATTAATTATAATCATTGTGTACCTGTACGCCGCTTTTGCTTGTAGTACTTCCTGCATTCCAACAGATGTCAGGCGAGGCTCGGAATTAGACAGCTGCTGCTGTGCGGTGAGTGCAGTAGTGTCGGACGCCCAAGCCTTTAACGCTAGCAGGAAGCCTTATTAAGCTCCCAGAAACCACGAAGCAGTCTTGCAGGCTGTCTGATGTCGCTGCAGCGCCCTCTGTGTTCGAGGCCTTGTTCACACAGGCAGGCCTGGATGTGCCTTCTCCTTTTCATCTTCCATCTCCAACAGGTGTGAATGTGGTGTCTGAAGGGGTGTGAACGTGTTGTCTCGAGGGATATCTAGATCGTTACCGCCCTTCGCTGACGTCTCCTTTGTTTTGTGGGGGGATGGTGGTTTTAAATCCTCCTTTTCCTTGCCTGGTCCCCGCCCACACACATACACGCCCACAACCCCCCCCCCCCCGAAGGGACTGACTGTGACTGTCTGTTCCCCTCCCCCACGCCTACTCCCATCTGTAGCAGCTACCTCGTTTCTGCACAAGTTCGAAAGGTTTTTTCGCTGTTGTGGCAACCCTTGGGCTTTGTATTAGGCCTTGGCTCCAAGGTGGGCCGCTTGGTCACGAGGATGTGGAATGTCACATGGGTTCATGTCTCGGTGCTTGCGTTAGGGTTCCTCCTGCCAAGTGGAGGCTTACCATGCAGTTGACGCGTGGCCAAGATGGTGTTTCTGGCTGGCCTGGGGAATTTGTGGCATCGCTTCTCGGCCTTTTGGCTAAGATCAAGTGTAGTATCTTAGTCATTGGAGTTGCGATACTTTTCTCTCAGAGATGGCTCAGCCTGCTTCTAGGCAAAAATCTTCTCTACCTGTAATGGGGTGGAAAAATACAGTTCGTTTTTTGTGGAAAGATGAAGAGGGCGGAGAGATGCTAATGAATAGAAAAGAATTCACAGATATGGTTCTATTTGAACAACTGCAGGTAAATCCAGAGGATATTTTTTGCTCACAATTGAACTCTTTATTTAAATTTGTGGATGTTACTTTTGCTACTGGTGAGATTTTTCGTTCAATCTGGGTGAAGATTCGAGCTCAGCAGGATACTTACCCTTTAGCTTATTTTGAATTGCAATGTCTTTGGCGCAAGGAAACTAAAGTCGTAACTGTTCATGTCTTTAATCCCTTTGTGGAGGAGGAGGACATAGTCACCTTTCTATCTTATTACTGCGAATCGGTGTCTTCCTTACGCTGGATAAGGGATTGTTATGGTATTTGGACGGGCAAAAGGCAGTTTAAAGTGACTTTAAAAGAAGACAGAAATAGCGCTGATGGACTTCGTCATCCTCCTGCATATTTTTCGTTGGGTCCAAATAAGGGTTATCTGTTTTACAATGGACAACTCAAACATTGCAATAGATGTGGTCAGGAAGGACATTTAGCGACCTTCTGTTCCTTGGTAAGATGTCGGAACTGTGATAATCTTGGTCACACAGCAAAAACATGCCCGAATGATAAGCGTTGTGATCTATGCAAAGAACATGGACATGTGTTTCAAACATGCCCACATCGTTACAGGCCAGTTCACCTGGACAACCTTCCTTTGGATAATATTGAAGCTGAAGACCCTCCTTCTTCCCTTCCCCCTCCAGTTCCCAAGCCTCGTACACGTGTACTAACTGGAGAGAAACAGGACGTGGTAGCAGACATGGATGAAACATGTGCCATTCAACCTACCTTGGCTGTGGATATAGTGCTACCTTCTTTTTTGCAAGAGGACCTCTCAGCACAACTCACTACTGATTCACTTTCCTCAACTCAGGAGGACCCTCAGCTTGATATAGATTTTGAGTTACAAGATTGTAACCCCCAAGGCTCATCCTTAAACAAACAGCATCCGGATACTTGGGTGACAGTTACCTCCAGTTTTCAGAAAGGGATGAACAAGGGCACCAAAAGATCTCCTAAAGGACTTCCACTCAAGGCCTCTAAATTCCCAAAAATTATACCTACAGAGAACAAATTTAGTGTATTACAGAATGAAGACAGTGTGGACCTTGCTTCTGACAACAGCATAATCCCAGATACTGCACCAGATCCTGCACATTCTGATTGGGCCCAACTTTCTCCATCACAAACTGTAGACTTTGATGAGTTCTTTAGCCCACAAGAACCCAATACCTACAAATATGTGGATGATTCTGACCTCTCTATCTTGGCAGGGGAGGTAGGAAAGGAATAATTTTTATATAGCCTCTAGGTTTCATTTTTTCTTACCCTTCTCCTTTTCTTTGTTGACCTATGTCGCTCACAGTTTCTACAATTAATGCTCGTGGTCTTCAAAATCCTCAAAAGCGTAGATCCTTATTTTACTGGCTCAATACTTTGTTATTTCATGTTTGCTTTCTTCAAGAAGTCCACCTTAAAGATCAAAGAGATGCTAGGATTTTTGCTCAAGATTGGGTTTGGGGAAAGTCCAAATGGTCTTTTGGTAATTCCTTCTCTGCTGGAGTAAGTATTCTTTTCAAAACTAACAAATGGCAGATCGAGCAATCCTTTGTTGTTATACCGGGACGAGTTTTAGTGGTGGATGCTACCTGGGAAAACACCAAGTTTCGCTTGGTTAATATATATGCCAACACAGAGCTTGCAGCTAGACGTGAACTGTTCCAATCCCTCCCTAATCTTTTTCTTACAAATAGACATCTTATAGTTGGAGGAGATTTTAATGTTGATATGGGGAAACAACGTCCAGACTACACCAGACAACTGCTCCGGAATATACTACGTGATCATGATTTAACAGATGCTTCAGTCACAACAGATGGTCAAAATCCTCCACCTACGTGGCACAACTCTCAGGGTCACGCAAGTCGTTTGGATTATTTTTTTGTCCACAGAGCAATTAAGGTTCTGAGCAGTAAACTCCAGCCACTTTGGTTCTCTGATCATACCATGCTGACATGCACCATCCTTCTGGATCTCCCCTCATTTGGGAAAGGCTTTTGGAAATTCAATGTCTCCCTCCTCGAAGATGCTAATTTTTGCACTCAGCTCAAAGATCTGTTGTTGTATTGGACTGAAGCAAGGCTTCCTGACACATCCATATTCCTCTGGTGGGATAGTTTAAAACATAAAGTACGAACTTTCGCTATCCATTACAGCAAACAAGCCAGTATGAAAGAACGTTTTAAGCTCCAAAAACTTTATAAATCATTGGAGCGACTCTATGCACAGGCCAATAAAGGTGGTAATTTTGATTTTCACAAGGCAGCACGCATAAGTAATCACTTGAAAGAGTTTTTGCAACAGAAGTCCCAAAAATTTTATTTTACTTTTAGACAGCGTTTCAGAGAATCTCATGAACGCATGTCCGCTACCTTTTTTAAAGTAGCCAAAGCGGACCGTAAACGTAAAACGCTGCATGGCTTAAAGGACAGCTACGGTACAGTACAGGTCTCTCCTACAAAGATGCTGAAAATGGCCTCTACTTATTACAGTGAAATTTTCACCCAGCAACCTGTACTTAATCAGGAGACTAATCGATTTTTGCCTGGCCCATCTAAAATACTATCGCAAAGTTCTGTTGCCTGGTTGGACAGACCTATTACCCAGGAAGAACTTTATGAAAACCTTACCTCAATGAAAAAAGCAAAAGTGCCTGGCATCGATGGTCTTCCAATGGAATTTTATGTTGCTTTTTGGCAAGAGCTTCGTTTTATCCTTCAAGAACTGTTTGTTACGATTCTTCATAATGGACTGATGCCACATTCCATGCGCACAGGGATTATATCTCTTATCTATAAAAACGGAGACGCTTTTGATCTGAAAAATTGGCGTCCTATAACTTTACTCTGTGTTGATTACAAATTAATTGCAAAAACTATAGCCTCCCGCTTAAAGAAAGTGTTGCATGAAATTATTCATCCTGACCAAACCTGTGGAATCCCTGGGAGACGTATTACTTCCAATCTCTCACTGGTAAGAGACACAATTACGTGGGCTGAAGACCGTCAACTCCCACTTTTTCTAGTAACCGTTGATCAAGAAAAGGCTTTTGATAAAGTGCAACATGAATTTTTATTCAATACTCTTCTGGCTTTTGGGTTTGGACATAATTTTATTCACTGGATCAAAACTCTATACAATAAGGTAGGTAGTCCTTTAAACATTTATGGCTTCCTATGTGATATTATAATACAAGAGGCAGGCGTTAGGCAAGGTTGCCCTTTGTCCCCACTCTTATATGTCTTATACATAGAACCAGTAGCGGACCGAATCAGACTGGATCAGCGGATTTGTGGCTTTCCCTTACCAGGGAGTGGAGGACAACAAGTTAAATTATCCCAATATGCGGACGACCTTACCTTTTTCCTATCTAATGAAAGTGAACTCCCTTATGTTCTTGAAACCCTACAATCCTTTGCAAAGACAACGGGTTCTACTATCAATAAGAATAAATCTTCACTTATGGAATTTGGGAAGTGTATTACGACGACAAGTCATCTACATGGGATTAATCTAAATACCACCAGTCTTCGTATTCTAGGTGTTGATTTTTATAGAACAATGAGTGGCCCACGAAATTGGACTTCTCGTATAAAAAAAGCTCAATCAAAACTAAAATTGTGGACAAGTCGGAATTTGTCAATGACTGGTAAATCTCTTGTTGTAAAAGTTGAGATTTTATCCACTCTTTTATACCTGGCTCCTATATTTCCTCTTCCTAGAAATTTAGGCAGGAGACTAGGAAGTATGATTTACCGGTTTGCATGGGGTGGATCATATCAGATCATTTCTAAGCAGGCTATGGAACAAGGATATCATGCAGGTGGAAGAAACTTTGTTGATATCCAACTGAAAATGGATTGTATTTATTTTGCCTCTTTGTGTGCAGGACTTTCTAGTCCCATTGTACATCCCTTTCAATTTTTTATCCTTTTATGGTTTTCCTTCCCCATGAGGCAGCTGATTCAATGGACAAACCACACTCCAAAGGCAGACAACATGCCTGAACATTTTCAATATGCAGTAGCCCTGAAAAAGAGGTACAGACCCTTTCAACAACTTGAAATTTGTAAAAACCACAAGGCCCTGTACCTAGCCATACTGCAACAAAACAAAATTCAATGTGGACCACCAGGCTTACCAGATGCTGTGTGGAACACCGTCCAGCCAAAATCCCTAGACAACCATCTCAAAGACTTAAATTGGCTTTCAGTGTGGGGTCGTCTTTCTGTCAGGGAAAGGTTGTACAGACACGGCATATCCAGAATAGATACCTGTCCTCGTTACTGCTGTTCAACCACTGAAACTATCAAACACGCATTTTGGGACTGTTCTTTTGCACAAGAAGTGTGGGCGGAGGTTTGTTCGCAATGGCCTGATCTTCTTCTTTTCCAATTTCTTACTTACAATTTCATCATATTTGGTGTTGGCCTTCAAAAGCTTAACAAAAGTTCTAGATTCCTTCTCTGGTTGGTTGTCAGCCTGACTAAATGGGGAATTTGGGAGTCAAGGAAAGTTCTAATTAAATACAACACTGACTATGATGTCAAATGGGTTGTTGGTTGGGTTAAGAAAGAAATAAGTCAGCGCATAAAGAGAGATGTACAAAAATGGGGCTTTGCTGCAGCTAAAGAACGCTGGAAAGACTGTATCACATGATTTTCCTTTGTGCCAATTCCTTAATTTTGTGAAAGTTCGGGTTTTCTGCTTTAGTTTTTTCATGCTTTACATGTTGACTAAGTGATTGTATTTTTGTGATCCATATGTACCGTCCATGTTAATGTCTTGTTCCAACTTTTAATAAAATATGTGTAAAAAAAAAATCTGTTCTTATCAGTTTAATATCTGATACGTCCCCTATCTGGGGACCATATATTAAATTGATTTTTGGAACAGGGAGATGGAATAGGGGCTTGCTCCGTCCACTCCACGCATCGACCTGGTATTGCAGTACTTCCAGGAGCGGTGCACTTTCTCCTTTATTGGTCTAAAATCAGAAAAGCAGCCTTGGCTGGGGGTTGGTCACTATGGGGGAAAGGACGGAAACTCTCCCCAGAGCAGGATTGATTGATTTAATTATTTATTTATTTAATTAATTAATTAGTTAATTAATCACTGTGTGCCTGTACGCTCGCCAGAGCAGGATTGATTGATTGATTTAATTATTTATTTATTTAATTAATTATAATCAATGTGTACCTGTACGCTCGCCAGAGCAGGATTTATTTATTTATTTATTTATTTATGTATGTATGTAATTAATCAATGTGTGCCTGTACGCTCGCCAGAGCAGGATTGATTGATGTATTGATTTATTTAATTAATTATAATCAATGTGTACCTGTACGCTCGCCAGAGCAGGATTGATTGATTGATTGATTTAATTAATTAATTAAGTGATTGATTAATTAATCAATGTGTACCTGTACGCCGCTTTTGCTTGTAGTACTTCCTGCATTCCAACAGATGTCAGGCGAGGCTCGGAATTAGACAGCTGCTGCTGTGCGGTGAGTGCAGTAGTGTCGGACGCCCAAGCCTTTAACGCTAGCAGGAAGCCTTATTAAGCTCCCAGAAACCACGAAGCAGTCTTGCAGGCTGTCTGATGTCGCTGCAGCGCCCTCTGTGTTCGAGGCCTTGTTCACACAGGCAGGCCTGGATGTGCCTTCTCCTTTTCATCTTCCATCTCCAACAGGTGTGAATGTGGTGTCTGAAGGGGTGTGAACGTGTTGTCTCGAGGGATATCTAGATCGTTACCGCCCTTCGCTGACGTCTCCTTTGTTTTGTGGGGGGATGGTGGTTTTAAATCCTCCTTTTCCTTGCCTGGTCCCCGCCCACACACATACACGCCCACAACCCCACCCCCCGAAGGGACTGACTGTGACTGTCTGTTCCCCTCCCCCACGCCTACTCCCATCTGTAGCAGCTACCTCGTTTCTGCACAAGTTCGAAAGGTTTTTTCGCTGTTGTGGCAACCCTTGGGCTTTGTATTAGGCCTTGGCTCCAAGGTGGGCCGCTTTGTCACGAGGATGTGGAATGTCACATGGGTTCATGTCTCGGTGCTTGCGTTAGGGTTCCTCCTGCCAAGTGGAGGCTTACCATGCAGTTGACGCGTGGCCAAGATGGTGTTTCTGGCTGGCCTGGGAAATTTGTGGCATCGCTTCTCGGCCTTTTGGCTAAGATCAAGTGTAGTATCTTGGCCATGTGAGGCGAGCGACCCTTTTCTCTTTAGCTACCAGAAGAGCTGGTATTCTGGAGGCAACGCATTCAACGATACCTGAAATAGGGGTTTCGAAGATGGCAGAAAAAGTCAATGATTTGACATATTTGGGAGTAAGAAACACCTTGCGGTTTACAAGGAAGATTACAGCTGATTTAGACTGTTTTACTCGTTAGGAGTTTAAAGATAAAATCCTCCGACATGTTTTGGGAGTGGATATGCAGATGATCCTTTGCATACAGGATGGGGATTATGGGTCTTTTTTCGATGTGACTTTTGAATCAGCTGCCACTTTAGACTTTGCGTGGAAAATGCTGCAGGCACATCACCAGATGGCGCCATTGTCTCTTTTTAAAGTGCAACCTTTGTGGAAAAGAGACTGGAAAGTAATTACTGTGCATGTTTAATCCTTGGGTAGAAGATGATGCAATAATAGCCTTCTTGCGGAGATATGCTACTGCGGTTTTTTTTCTTCGCCGAGTGACGGATGATGAAGGGGTTTGGAATGGCCGTAGGCAATTTAAGGTACAGTTGAAAAAAGACTCCTCATCTGTGGACGGACTGACTCACCCACCGTCCTCCTTTTCCTTAGGACCGAATAAAGGATACCTTTTCTATGGTGGAATGCCTACGCGATATGGCAAATGCAGCAGGGATGGACATGTAGCCAGATATTGTATTGTGATGATCTGCAGGAATTGTAACAAAGATGGGCACAAAGCTAGGGACTGCACAACTCCAAGATGCTGTCATATTTGTGGGCAGTCAAACCATTTGTATCATGCATGTCCTGAAAAGCAAAAGCCCCAAGAAGATGAAGCTGCTGTTCTCTTTGCGGTGGAAGTGGATCACCCTAGCACAGGGCAGGAAAGATTCCGGGGACACTGCAATTTTTTCCAGTGGATTACCTACAGAAAAGCTCGACAATGCACTTGTTCATGAGAAAGAGCAGGAGCAGCAGAGACAGCAGGAAGCTGAGGACATTTTGTACATGTCACAGCCGGCACAGACTTTTGCTGCTTTTGAAAGCAAAATAGATGATCTCCTTGATGATAATACAGACAGTGTTGCACAAACTCCAGTTACAACAACAGTCTTGACAAGAGCGCATTCATCGGACAACTTGTGGGAGAGTGCCTCATTGACCAAAAGACAGAAGAAGACACGTCCCAGAGAGGTTTCACGGCTTGAACAGGAACCTAGTGAGAAAAGACTATTTACAACAAATCGCTTTTCTGCTTTGCAAGGTTTGGAAGAGATGGATCAGGCAAAAGACTTAAACATATCAGAAGGACGCTCGGTTGTCACAACTATAACTGAGGTGCCGGAGACCCCAATGCAAACCCTCTCAGACCCGCTATTAAACAAATCGCCTGCGCCAAGTGATGGTTACGGAGATATGCTGGTAGGCCCTCCTTTTAATGAACCAAATGCCCAGAACTTTTTAGATAAAGCCACCATGGATATGTTTACGGACATCATGGCAGGGACAGACGATGGGGGAGGTCTTAGCTAACTTACCATGACGAATGACAAATTGTATGATTTGTGTGACTGTCAATGTTAGAGGGTTAAGGGGAAAACAAAAGAGGGAAGGGGTTTTTCTATGGCTAAGCACTGTTCCCTTTACAATCTGTTTTTTGCAAGAGGTCCACCTAAAATCTGAAATTGATGTACATAACTTCTCCAGAGATTGGCAGTGGGGGCCATCTCTATGGGCTGTAGGTGGAGTTTTCTCAAGTGGGGTTGGTATTCTGTTCAGAGGGAATGACTGGACGATTGGCCCTCCAACTATAGTGGTGCCGGGGAGAGTGCTGATGGTGGATGTGGTTAAAGACGGGTCTTGTTTTCGTATTATCAATGTATATGCATCACCTCACAAACAACAGCATGCTGCTATCTTGGCTGCTTTGGAACCATGCCTAGTTACGGATAGATTGGTTATAATGGGGGGAAGATTTCAATATTGATACAGATCAAAGTGATGGACACGATTACACTGGCCGAAAGTTACAGTTTCTAGTATATAATTACTTTTTAAAAGATGGGTTTAGGTGTTTTTCCCCTCATGCCAAGGGACACACTTGGAGCAACTCAAGTGGGATATGGAGACGACTAGATTATCTTTTTGTATCCCTCTCTGTACAGATAGAGAGTAGTGAAGTGTTACCTGTTTGGTTTTCGGACCATTTCATGCTTATTTGTAAGCTGCGGGTACCGGGAGTGCAGAGGGGTAGGGGTCACTGGAAGTTGAATGTGACCTGTTTGAAGGAGGTGGATTTTATGTCCTCAATGGAACACTTCATACAACAGCAGCTCACTCATCGAGTAAGGTTTTCAAATTTGTTAGAGTGCTGGGAACATTTGAAATATAAACTACAGTTGTTTTCTGTCTACTACGGGAGACAGAAAGTACGGAAAGAACAGAGAGCTCTTAGTCGGATACAAGAGCGACTTGCACATGAATATATCCTTTTCAATAATGGTAAAGATTATGACGATCAGGTGATCAAAAACCTTAAAGAACAAATTTCTCAGAAATTGATTGTTAAAGCAAAAAGATATTTTGTAAAATCCCGGACGACTTTTAAAGACAACAACGAAATAATGTCCTCGGCCTTCTTTAAATCTGTAAAATATAGACAACAACAGAAAGTGATTCCAAAACTAAAAAACTCACAAGGCATTGAGGTCACTGACATTAATGACATGTTACATGTAGCCCACTGTTATTACCAGAAATTATTTGACGGGCAGTTGGTTGATGAGGATAAGGTAGAACAAATTTTAAGAGATGTTGATGTACAGATTACTGAAACGGAATCAGTCCGCCTAAATGCACCACTAACCTTGCAGGAGCTGACGACAGCTCTGGATACAATTGCCGATGGTAAAGTTCCAGGTGTTGATGGCTTTCCAAAGGAATTCTACAAAGCACATTGGCAAACTGTGGGTCCATTTTTGCTGTCAGTATATGAAGAGGTCTTTTCCACTGGTAAACTCACCCCTACAATGAGAAAAGGTGTTATAACCTTGATCTATAAGAAAGGTGATGCAACAGAGTTGACAAATTGGCGTCCCATCACCTTGCTGACTTTTGACTACAAATTGTTAGCAAAGGTGCTGGCATTACGCCTTCGTAAAGTTCTGCCAGGTTTGTTACACCCGGATCAGACATGTGGGGTTCCAGGTAGGATGATACATTGGAACCTAACCTTGGTACAAGACACTTTTGCTTGGGCATCTCAAAGGACCGTACCGATGATAATGGTTGCTTTGGATCAGGAAAAGGCCTTTGACAAGGTCAACCATCAGTTTCTCTTCAGAGTACTTTATAAAATGGGTATCAAGGGCCGTATGTTACGCTGGCTCCGCATACTATATGCTGATGTAGGTAGTGTAGTCACAGTCAATGGCCATATGAGCGCAATGGTATCACAGTTTTCCGGTGTACGGCAGGGTTGCCCCCTATCACCCTTATTATATGTGCTATATGTTGAGGTGATAGCTGCACAGGTACGGAAGGATGTTAACATCAGAGGCCTAAGGCTCCCGGGTGGGGATGGAGCGACAGTTAAAGTTATACAATACGCAGATGATTTTACACTCGTGGCCACGGAGGAGGATGATGTCCATAATTGTCTCAAAATTTTCGACAATTTTGAAAAAGCAACAGGATCTAAGATAAATAAACAAAAGTCCTCAATGATGTGGCTTGGAAAATGGAGTGAGAGAACGGATTCCTTAGATGGACTCACAGTTCAACATGATGAAATAAAAATCTTGGGTGTCAAATTTTGCAGAGAAGAAAGTGTGCAAAGAAATTGGGAAGAACGACTTGCCAAAATTAAACAACGACTATCCTTCGGGGTAAGAGTTTAATTCTTAAAGCAGAAGTCTTACCACTTTGTACTTACCTAGGAATGGTTTACCCACTACCTAGGTGTTTTGGTAGAAGATTAAAAAAGATCATTTTCCACTTTATGTGGGGTGGGAAATATGAATCGGTCAGGAGAGTGGATATGGAGAAGTCAATGGATCATGGAGGCAGGGGTGTCATTGATTTTCAGTTGAAACTAGACTATTTTCTATGCAAATGTGTGTCAAGCACTGTTGTGCCAAGAGAATGTGAAGCATAAATATTTTGTTAGATTATGGTGTGCGGATCTCATTCGGATTTCACCGCGTTCAAATGCGGTCCCTCACGCTGAAGATAGACCATGGCATTATCAACAGTTGCAAGTCATGAAACAGTACTACCATGCCTTCCGTGATACATCTACGGTAAGATCACAAAAGGTTTTGTACCAATTAGTCAGGGAGCAGTATGAATCACAGTGTCCATCTGTAGTAGCGGTCCCCATAACGGTTTGGAAACAAGCACAACTGACACAAATTGACAATCAACACAAGGATTTAAAGTGGTTGATGCTCTGGGGTAGACTCTCGGTAAGACAACGTCTCTACAGACACAACCTTTCTAGGACTGCAGTGTGCCCACGTCTGCAGTGTAACGAAGAAGAGACGATAAAGCATACTTTCTGGGAATGTCCATGGGTTTCTCAAGTATGGCAGGAGACAGAAGAGTTACTACATAGTTGTGGGTTTCAGGTAAAATTGACCTATTCTGTTATTTTTTCGTTTACTGGGTTAAATCATTTTTCAAATGTATTAAGAATCCTTTTCATCATCTTACTTAGTTCTGTTAAATTTGAAATTTGGCAAGCAAGGTGGGCCCTGATTCACAATAATAAAAAGTCTCTTCCCAAGACAGTGGTGCGGAGAGTTGAATATCAGATTGCACTCAAAGTTAAATGGGATATTCAGAGGTGGGGTTTTGCGGCTGCCAAAGAGTGTTGCAAAGGGCTCTTCTATTTAGGAGAACGGGAATGTTATTGGGGTTAATGTGAAAACTGAATTTTTTTAAGTACAGAAAATTGTTGATGTTTGTTTATGTAATGAGGTTGAAATTAACCTTTAATTTCCTTCTCTCAGTGTATATGTAAAATTTCTTGTATATGTCTGTAAATACTGCACCTTATGTATCTACAGTCTTGTTTAATAAATAAAAAAAAAAAAAAAAAATCTGTTCTTTTGGCTAAGATCAAGTGTAGTATCTGTTCTTATCAGAGCGGAGAGCCGCTTGGTTTTGCTATTTGGAAGTGCATGCGATCTTATTAACCTTTTGACGGCGATTGAAGCTCTGCTCTCAAAGTCAGTAAGGCGAAACCAAGAGTTGTTTATACAGCTATCTTATTCTTGAATGTAATTCTTGATCCTGAGCTGAAGTAGGTCGGCTGAGTCCACCACTTTTTGCAAAGCTAAAAGAATTTGGAAACAAGAAAGCTGAAAAAGAAACAAAAAAGAAAAAAGAAGGAAGTTGGAGAAGGCTAATCTGCATAGCTCCGCCCACTGAAGAAGAAAGCTGATATTTTTCCTGAAAGAATCATCTTTCAACTCCAGAGGACCTCCAACTAGAAAGACAATGAAAATGGATTCAACAAGCCTGGCTTCTGTTCCTGCTGAGGCTTCTGCATCATCTCTTCCTTCTGCTCCAGATTCAGCCCTGGATAGAAAGACCTCCGAGAAGCTGGGAGAGGGGAAGGCAGCTACCTCCAGCCGGGAAGATCACCCTCCTTCTGGCCCCTCTACTCCCCAGGCCGCAGCTCACCTTCCTCCAGCCCGGCTCAGGAACCCTGGATGAAGCAGACGGTGGTGCTGAGGCTTAAGGAGGTGGAGGGAAGGATTCCTGCAATGAGCTCTGAGACCTTTGGGCAGAAGATGGTCATGGAGCAGGGATTCTCCAGAGCGGACACTTTGAGCATTCAGTCATTCGCTATGGGCCTCTTCTACGTCACATTTGCCTCCATTGCGATCTGCAAACGTTACTGGGAAATGGTCCAGAATACTGTGCCGGGCTCCCCCTTTGCTCGCTTTGTGGGGAATTGCCCCATACAGAGAGAGGAAAGGAGAGTAACAATTGCAATGAGAAATCCCCATACGCCTGGCAAGGACATCTCCACGTTCCTGAAGCGCTTCTGCACCGTTGTGAGGGAACCCACCCAGATCAAGGACGGGAACGGCTTCTGGACAGGCAAGTGGGCTGTCATTGTCAAGTTATGGAAGGACAACGCCTCTGCAAACGGCCTCCAACACCTACCACAGAGCTTCTCCTTGGGGAACTCGGCCGCAATCCTGCACTACTCGGACCAGCCAAAATCCTGCAGGAGATGCGGAGCGATGGGTCATGTGCTGAAGGACTGCAAGGAGGCCGCCTGCAAGAACTGCCGTGTGACTGGCCACGAGACAAAAGACTGTCCCAGGAAAAAGACCTGCAACCTCTGCGGACAGACCAGCCACATGTACAAAGACTGCCCTCAGAGACAGAAGTCTTACGCCGCTGTCACCTCGAACAGTCTGCACACAGGAGGACCGAAGACCAACCTGCCGGCCGAAAGGAAGCAGAAGCTGAAGTCCCCCCCCCACCCCCGCAGCATCGGGTGCGGCACAGGTAAAAGGGAAAAAGGACAAAGGAGGAAAGACAAAGAACTCCACCCCTCCCTCCTCGACCCTTCCTTCTCCCACCACTGAGGCAGCTCTCCCCTCCCCCGCTGCTTCAGAGCCCTCACCTCCACCCCCCCCACCCGGAGGAATTTTCCCCTCTTGCCGCTGCCACAGAGAAGCAGAGAAGGAAGAGGAGAAATCCAAACAGCCCAGAGGAGGCCCAGAGGAGGAAAAAGACGACGAGGAGACCCAGATGGAAGAGGAGCGGTTCTTCGAAGCAGCTCCAAACTTCCAACCGGCCCACAATGACATGGACAACCTAGCACAGATCAACCGGCTGCTCCAGGCTGAGGATCCCGAAGCCGGCAAACCCGAAGACCCGCCTGACCGAGGCGACGACTAGGGGTGCCTGGAACACACGAACCAATGACTCTTACTCCCCATGATGGCTACTCTTTCTTTATTTTCCATCAACGTGAGGAGCATCAAGGACAAGCTGAGGAGACAGACGGTGATGACCTTCCTGTCTGCTCAGAACTGCGATGTGTACATGCTGCAGGAGTGTGCCCTCCCACCCTCCGGGAACTACCGCCACCTGGGCAAACAGTGGTCTCACGGCCCTTCCTACTGGTCGGGAGGTGGCGACAACAAGGCAGCGGGGATCGCCGTCCTTGTCAGGGGGAACCGTTACACGCTGGACTCCGTCCGGGAGCTTGTCCGCGGCCGACTGCTGGCCGTCGATGGCTCTTGGGCGGGGGAGCCCGTCAGGCTCATCTGCGTGTATGCACCCCCTGGGAAGAACGAGCGCTTGGAGCTTTTCCAGACCCTGCGGCCCCAACTCGCCACTTCCAGGGCGGTGGTGATGGCCGGGGACTTCAACTGCCCCCTGGAGGAGGACGGGCGCAGCTCCGGCACATCCGACAGACTGGACACCACATCCAGACTGCTCAGGGAGATGGTGATGGAAGCATCCCTGTCGGACGCGGCGGGGACTAACGGGACGGGCTCGGCCAACTACACCTGGAGCCGGCCCGATGGCTCGACCCGCTCCCGGATCGACTTCGTCTTCATCTCCAGAGCAGTGACAGCCGAGAAGTACACATTGGTCCCGTGCTTCTTCTCAGACCACAGGGCGGTTCACTTCCAGGGATCCCTCGGCCAAAACTTTCTGCATGGCCCGGGTTCGTGGAAACTGAACTGTAGCCTCCTGGAAAGGGAAGACATCATGCAGGAGCTAAGGACCGCTTACCTCGCTTGGAAGGACGAGAAACGCCACTTCCAGAAGGTATTGGTGGGAATTTATAAAAATTAAACTGCGCAGTTTCTTTCAGGCCAAAGGAACACGACAGGCATGCCAATGGCAAAGGGAATTCTGCAGACTGCAGAAGGAACTGGGGTCCCTGCAAGAGCTTCACCAGTGCGGCTGGGACGTGAGTTGGAGGAGACCAGGGAGAGCCTGAGGAGGCACATCGAGGAGGAGTCCAAACACATCGTCTTTCGATCCAAAGTGGAGAACCTGGAGAAGGGTGAGAAGTGTAACTCCTTTTTCTTTAGGAAACTCCACTCCGGCCACATGCCCCTGAGAAAACTACGAGATGAGGGAGGGGTCGTCAAAACGGGGAAGGAGGCAGTGATGGGAGTAGTCCGGGACTACTACAGCGGCCTCTACTCCCCAAAGACGACCGAAGCAGACGCGACCGACCGGTTCCTAGCAGGTATTAACAAAACCTTGGATCCCGCAGGTGAGTCTGCCCTGAACGCACCCTTGACACCGGGGGAGCTGCACTCTGCCGCCAAATCCTTCAGGGCAGGCAGGACCCCGGGCTGTGATGGACTACCGGCCGAACTGTACGTCGCGCTGTGGGACCTCATCGGTCCGGACCTGCTGGAGCTCTACCAGGAGATGCTGGCGGAGGGCAGGATGCCCCCGTCGTTGAGAGAAGGAATGATCACGATCCTGTACAAACAGAAGGGAGAGAGATGCGAGCTGAGGCATTGGCACCCCATCACCCTCCTGAACGTGGACTACAAGATCCTGGCCAAGGTGATAGCCAACCGGCTAAAAAAGGTGATCGGACAGGTCGTCCACCCAGACCAGACCTGCGGCATCCCCAGACGCAGGATCACCGACAGCTTAGCCATGATCAGGGACTCTGTGCACTACGTGAAGGAACGCCGCATCACCGCGGCCTTGGTCAGCCTTGATCAAGAAAAAGCCTTCGACCGGGTGTCTCACGAGTTCATGATCGGGGCTCTGAGAGGTCTCGGAATGGGTGACACGTTCTGTTCGTACATCAGCCTGATGTACCGAGACATCTCCAGCACGGTGCTGGTGAACGGCTGGAAAACTGACCCCTTCCCCGTCCTGTCCGGGGTCAGACAAGGCTGCCCTCTCTCCCCTCTTCTCTTTGTCTGTTGCATAGAGCTCCTGGTGGAACGGATCAGAGGAAGACCGGAGATCAGAGGGATCACTGCACCTGGACCGGACAGGCGAGAGATCAGATGCTCCCTCTACATGGACGACGTCACCGTGATCTGCGCGGACCAGACATCGATTACGGCGCTGGCGGAGATCTGCGAAGACTTCGGACGAGCTTCAGGGGCTAAGGTCAACTGCGGGAAGTCAGAGGCGATGCTCCTTGGGGAATGGCACCTGACGCCCTCCGCCCCTCTCCCCTTCACCATCAGACGGGACTCCATCAAGATCCTGGGCAGCTGATTCGGCGGAGACGGAGCGGCCCTAAAGACGTGGGACAAGAGACTGGCCAAAGTCAGGCAGAAGATCGGGCTGTGGAGCCTCAGGGACGAGATCCTCCCTGTCCTGCAGTACCCGGCCCAGGCATGGCCACCCCTCGCCACTGTCTGCAGAGCCATCACCAGAGCGGTCTTCCACTTCATCTGGGGCTCCAAGATGGATAGAGTCAAGCGGGCAGTCATGTACAAGGAACCCCAAAAGGGTGGGAAAGGCATCCCCGACATCCCCACCCTGCTCAGGGCCTTCTTTGCCTGCAACTGCATCCGCAGGACACTGACGGAGTACAGCAGCGGATCGTCCGGAAATTCCATGTCCTGCTTCTTCCTCCTGCCAGTCTGGAAGAGGCTCGGCTGGGACAAGTGGGACAGCTCCTACCCTTACAACTGGGACACTCCATGGTTCTACACGGATGTTGTCCGCTTCGTAAGGGAACACGGACTTCAGGGAGTCAAGCTGGACCTGTGGAAGCCGAAGACCATCTACAAGCTCATCAGAGCCAAAGACACGACGGAGAATATCGGAACCCTACCATCCGCAACAGCCACTGTGGTCTGGGAGAACATAGCCTCCAAGGAACTGACAAACAGGCACAGGGACCTGGCGTGGATGGCCGTGCGGGGGGGACTACCCCTCCGCTCGTTCATGCACGCCAGGAATCTGTGCAGGTACAGACATTGTCCGTGGTGCATCGTGCGGGAAGACGACGCACTGCACCTCTTCTGGGAATGCCCAGTGGCACAGTCACTCCTTGACGCCCAAGAAGAGGAACTGGAAGAGTTGGTACCCAGAGAATCTTTCGCACCATTCGGTGCTCTATGGACTTTTCCCGGGTACCCACTCGCTGGAAGCCACCGAGGAGGCATGGCGTCTCATGTGCTGTGTGAAGGACGCTCTATGGGTCGCCAGGAACCACCTCGTCCTCAGGAGGGAAAGGATGACAATCCAGGACTGCTGCAGATACATCCGCAGCCTCCTCAGAGACTATTCTATCCTGGACTCCTTGAAGAACTGAGGATATGCAAAGGCACCTCTCCCTCCAAGAGGTGTATTAATGTGACTTTTGTTTTACTGCAGCCATTGGCAAAGCCCCCTCCTTGAGGACAAGCCTTCAAGGACGGGGACCAAGTCGAGACTGCAATAACTTGTAAAAAGTAATACAATGTGGAACAGTATATTGAATGTAGTGTTAAATGTGATCCAATTTGTAAACCAAATACTATCACGGCTTGTAACAGTATAAAGGGTTTTTGTTTTGTTCATATATTTGAGCAATGTATATATAAATATGGTGTTGTAGGAATGGAATAGTGTAAGACTGTATCAGACTATAGCTGAATACAGTCGTTTGTATTTTAGTAGACAGTTATATATTGTAATTGTACTGGATTGTGTTTTACTGTATGTATATCATATATGTAAATAAAGTATATTTTTTCAAAAAAAAAAAAATCTGTTTTTATCAGAGCTGAGAGCCGCTTGGTCTGCTATTTGGAAGTGCATGCAATCTTATTATCCTTTTGACGGCGATTGAAGCTCTGCTCTCAAAGTCAGTAAGGCGAAACCAAGAGTTGTTTTTACAGCTACCCGATTCTTGAATCTAATTCTTGATTCTGAGCTGAAGTAGATCGGCTGAGTCCACCACTTTTTGCAAAGTTGAAAGAATTTGGAAACAAGAAAGATGAGAAAGAAACAAAGAAGAAGAAAGAAGGAAAAGAAGAAGAAAGAAAGAAAGAAAGAAGTTGGAGAAGGCTAATCTGCATAGCTCTGCCCACTAAGAAGAGCGCGGATATCTTCCTCATCTTTCAACTCCAGATGACCTCCAACTAGAAAGACAAGAAAATGGATGCAACAAGCCTGGCTTCTGTTCCTGCTGATGCTTTGCATCATCTCTTCCTTCGGCTCCTGCTTCTGCCCTGGATAGAAAGAACTCCGAGAAGCTGGGAGAGGGGAAGGCAGCTACCTCCAGCCGGGAAGATCACCCTCCTTCTGGCCCCTCTACTTCCCAGGCCGCAGCTCACCTTCCTCCAGCCCAGAAGATCCAGGAGGCTCCCCCGGCTCTGGAACCCTGGATGAAGCAGACGGTGGTGCTGAGGCTTAAGGAGGTGGAGGGAAGAATTCCTGCAATGAGCTCTGAGACCTTTGGGCAGAAGATGGTCATGGAGCAGGGATCCTCCAGAGCGGACACTTTGAGCATTCAGTCATTCGCTATGGGCCTCTTCTACGTCACGTTTGCCTCCATTGCGATCTGCAAACGTTACTGGGAAATGGACCAGAATGCTGTGCCGGGCTCCCCCTTTGCTCGCTTTGTGGCGAATTGCCCCATACAGAGAGAGGAAAGGAGAGTAACAATTGCAATGAGAAATCCCCATACGCCTGGCAAGGACATCTCCACGTTCCTGAAGCGCTTCTGCACCGTAGTGAGGGAACCCACCCAGATCAAGGACGGGAACGGCTTCTGGACAGGCAAGTGGGCTGTCATTGTCAAGTTATGGAAGGACAACGCCTCTACAAACGGTCTCCAACACCTACCGCAGAGCTTCTCCTTGGGAAACTCGGCGGCAATCCTGCACTACCCTGACCAGCCAAAATCCTGCAGGAGATGTGGAGCGATGGGTCACGTGCTGAAGGACTGCAAGGAGGCCGCCTGCAAGAACTGCCGTGTGACTGGCCACGAGACAAAAGACTGTCCCAGGAAAAAGACCTGCAACGTCTGCGGACGGACCAGCCACATGTACAAAGACTGCCCTCAGAGACAGAAGTCTTACGCCGCTGTCGCCTTGAGCAGTCAGCACACAGGAGGACCGAAGACCAATCTGCCTGCCGAAAGGAAGCAGAAACTGAAGTCCACCCCCCCGCAGCATCGGGTGCGGCACAGGTAAAGGAGAAAAAGGACAAAGGAGGAAAGACAAAGAACTCCACCCCTCCCTCCTCGACCCTTCCTTCTCCCACCACTGAGGTAGCTCTCCCCTCCCCCGCTGCTTCAGAGCCCTCACCTCCACCCCCCCCCCCCACTCACCCTCCACCCGGAGGAATTTCCTCCCCTTGCCGCTGCCACAGAGAAGCAGAGAAGGAAGAGGAGAAATCCAAACAGCCCAGAGGAGGCCCAGAGGAGGAAAAAGACAGCGGAGCCCCAATTGGGATGCCCCCAAAAAGAAGACGAGGAGACCCAGATGGAAGAGGAGCGGTTCTTCGAAGCAGCTCTAAACTTCCAACCGGCCCACAATGACATGGACAACCTGGCACAGATCAACCGGCTGCTCCAGGTTGAGGATCCCGAAGCCGGCAAACCCGAAGACCCGCCTGACCGAGGCGACGACTAGGGGTGCCTGGAACACACGAACCAATGACTCTTACTCCCCATGATGGCTACTCTTTCTTTATTTTCCATCAACGCGAGGAGCATCAAGGACAAGCGGAGGAGACAGACGGTGATGACGTTCCTGTCTGCTCAGAACTGCGATGTGTACATGCTGCAGGAGTGTGCCCTCCCACCTTCCGGGAACTACCGCCACCTGGGCAAACAGTGGTCTCACGGCCCTTCCTACTGGTCGGGAGGTGGCGACAACAAGGCAGCGGGGATCGCCGTCCTTGTCAGGGGGAACCGTTTCACGGTGGACTCCGTCCGGGAGCTCATCTGCGGCCGACTGCTGGTCGTGGATGGCTCTTGGGCGGGGGAGCCCGCCAGGCTCATCTGCGTGTACGCCCCCCCTGGGAAGAACGAGTGCTTGGAGCTTTTCCAGACCCTGCGGCCCCAACTCGCCACTTCCAGGGTGGTGGTGATGGCCGGGGACTTCAACTGCCCCCTGGAGGAGGACGGGCGCAGCTCCGGCACATCCGACAGACTGGACACCACATCCAGGCTGCTCAGGGAGATGGTGATGGAAGCATCCCTGTCGGATGCGGCGGGGACTCACGGGACGGGCTTAGCCAGCTACACCTGGAGCCGGCTCAATGGCTCGACCCGCTCCCGGATCGACGTCATCTCCAGAGCAGTGACAGCCGAGAAGTACACATTGGTCCCGTGCTTTTTCTCAGACCACAGGGCGGTTCACTTCCAGGGATCCCTCGGCCAAAACTTTCTGCATGGCCCGGGTTCGTGGAAACTGAACTGTAGCCTCCTGGAAAGGGAAGACGTCATGCAGGAGCTAAGGACCGCTTACCTCGCTTAGAAGGATGAGAAACGCCATTTCCAGAAGGTATTGGTGGGAATTTATAAAAATTAAACTGCGCAGTTTCTTTCAGGCCAAAGGAAGACGACGGGCGTGCCAACGGCAAAGGGAATTCTGCAGACTGCAGAAGGAGCTGGGGTCCCTGCAAGAGCTTCACCAGTGCGGCTGGGACGCGAGTTGGAGGAGACCAGGGAGAGCCTGAGGAGGCACATCGAGGAGGAATCCAAACGCATTGTCTTTCGATCCAAAGTGGAGAACCTGGAGAAGGGTGAGAAGTGTAACTCCTTTTTCTTTAGGAAACTACTCCGGCCACACGCCCCTGAGAGAACTACGAGACAAGGGAGGGGTCGTCAAAATGGGGAAGGAGGTAGTGATGGGAGTGGTCCGGGACTACTACAGCGGCCTCTACTCCCCAAAGACGACCGAAGCAGACGCGACCGACCGGTTCCTAGCAGGTATTAACAAAACCTTGGATCCCGCAGGCGAGTCTGCCCTGAACGCACCCTTGACACCGGGAGAGCTGCACTCTGCCGCCAGATCCTTCAGGGCCGGCAGGACCACGGGCTGTGACGGACTACCGGCCGAACTGTACATTGCGCTGTGGGACCTCATAGGCCCGGACCTGCTGGAGCTCGACCGGGAAATGCTGGCGGAGGGCAGGATGCCCCCGTCATTGAGAGAAGGAATGATCATGATCCTGTACAAACAGAAGGGAGAGAGATGCGAGCTGAGGAATTTGCGCCCCATCACCCTCCTGAACGTGGACCACAAGATCCTGGCCAAGGTGATAGCCAACCGGCTAAAAAAGGTGATCGGACAGGTCGTCCACCCAGACCAGACCTGCGGCATCCCCGGACGCAGGATCGCCGACAGCTTAGCCATGATCAGGGACTCTGTGCACTACGTGAAGGAACGCCGCATCACCGCGGCCTTGGTCAGCCTTGATCAAGAAAAAGCCTTCGACCGGGTGTCTCACGAGTTCATGATCGGGGCTCTGCAAGGTCTCGGAATGGGTGACACGTTCTGTTCGTACATCAGCCTGATGTACCGAGACATCTCCAGCACGGTGCTGGTGAACGGCTGGAAAACTGACCCCTTCCCGGTCCTGTCTGGGGTCAGACAAGGCTGCCCTCTCTCCCCTCTTCTCTTTGTTTGTTGCATAGAGCTCCTGGCAGAACGGATCAGAGGAAGGCCAGAGATCAGAGGGATCACCGCACAGGGACCGGACAGGCGAGAGATCAGATGCTCCCTCTACATGGACGACGTCACCGTGATCTGCGCGGACCAGACATCGATGACGGCGCTGCATCCGCAGGACACTGACGGAATACGGCAGCAGATCATCCGGAAACTTCATGTCCCGCTTCTTCCTCCTGCCAGTCTGGAAGAGGCTCAGCTGGGACAAGTGGGACAGCTCCTACCCTTACAACTGGGACACTTCATGGTTCTACATGGATGTCGTTCGCTTCGTAAGGGAACACGGACTTCAGGGAGTCAAGCCGGACCTGTGGAAGCCTACAAGCTCATCAGAGCCAAAGACACGACGGAGACTATCGGAACCCTACCATCCGCGACAGCCACGGTGGTCTGGGAGAACATAGCCTCCAAGGAACTGACAAACAGGCACAGGGACCTGGCGTGGATGGCCGTGCGGGGGGTACTGCCCCTCCGCTCGTTCGTGCACGCCAGGAATCTGTGCAGGTACAGACATTGTCCGTGGTGCATCTGCGGGAAGAAGACGCACTGCACTTCTTCTGGGAATGCCCAGTGGCACAGTCACTCCTTGACGCCCTAGAAGAGGAATTGGAAGAGTCGGTACCCAGAGACAATCTTTCGCACCATTCGGTGCTCTATGGACTTTTCCCGGGTACCCACTCGCTGGAAGCCACCGAGGAGGCATGGTGTCTCATGTGCTGCGTGAATGACGCTCTATGGGTCGCCAGGAACCGCCTCGTCCTCAGGAGGGAAAGGATGACAATCCAGGACTGCTGCAGATACATCCGCAGCCTCCTCAGAGACTATTCTATTCTGGACTCCTTGAAGAACTAAAAAGGATATGCAAAGGCACCTCTCCCTCCAAGAGGTGTATTAATGTGACTTTTGTTTTACTGCAGCCATTGGCAAAGCCCCCTCTTTGAGGACAAGCCTTCGAGGACGGGGACCAAGTCAAGACTGCAATAACTTGTAAAAAGTAATACAATGTGGAACAGTATATCGAATGTAATGTTAACTGTGATCCAATTTGTAAACCAAATGTTATCATGGATTGTAAGATTTTTTTGTTTTTTTTTTTTGTTCATATATTTGAGCAATGTATATATAAATATGGTGTTATAGGAATGGAATAGTGTAAGACTGTATCAGACTATAGCTGAATACAGTCGTTTGTATTTTAGTAGACAGTTATATATTGTAATTGTACTGGATTGTGTTTTATGTATATCACCCAAACATATGTAAATAAAGTATATTTTTTCAAAAAAAAAAATCTGTTCTTATCAGAGCAGAGAGTCGCTTGGCCTGCTATTTGGAAGTGCATGCGATATTATCCTTTTGACGGCGATTGAAGCTCTGCTCTCAAAGTCAGTAAGGAGTAACCAAGTGCTGTCTTTACAGCTATGTCATTCTAGATTCTGAGCTAAAGTAGGTTGGCTGAGTCCACCACTTTTTGCAAAGTTGAAAGAATTTGAAACCAAGAAAGCTGAAAAAGAAAGAAAGAAGGAGGAAAAGAAGACGACAGAAAGAAGTTGGAGAAGGCTAATCTGCATAGCTCCGCCCACTAAAGGAGAGCTGATATTTTTCCTGAAAGAGTCATCTCTCAACTTCAAAGGACCTCCAACTACAGAAATAGATTGATGGAGAAGATGGATTCAACAAAACTGGCTCTAGTTTCTTCTGATGCTTCTGCTTCATCTTCTGCCCAGGTTAGGATGACCTCCGAGAAGCTGGGAGAGGGGAAGGCAGCTACCTCCAGCCGGGAAGATCACCCTTCTTCTGGCCCCACTACTTCCCAGGCCGCAGCTCACCTTCCTCCAGCCCGGAAGATCCAGGAGGCCCCCCCGGCTCTGGAACCCTGGATGAAGCAGACGGTGGTGCTGAAGCTTAAGGAGGTGGAGGGAAGGATTCCTGCAATGAGCTCTGAGACCTTTGGGCAGAAGATGGTCATTGAGCAGGGATTCTCCAGAGCGGACATACTGAGCATACAATCATTTGCTATGGGCCTCTTCTATGTTACGTTTGCCTCCATTGCAATCTGCAAACGTTACTGGGAAATGGTCCAGAATGCTGTGCCGGACTCCCCCTTTGCTCGCTTTGTTGGAAATTGCCCCATACAGAGAGGAAAGGAGAGTAACGATCTCAATGAGAAATCCCCATACGCCTGGCAAGGACATCTCCATGTTCCTGAAGCGCTTCTGCACCGTAGTGAGGGAACCCACCCAGATCAAGGCCATCCCAGGGGATTTGGCCACAAGTTGGTTTTTTTTGGTTGGTGTCCTTGCCTTTTCTGACCTGGTTAAAAATTTTGTATAGAGGAATGAGTAGTGTGGTCACTGTGAATGTGCATGGTGGTACAGAGCTGCTCATCGTCTCCTTTGTTGTATATTTATTTTTAACATGTGGCAGGACTGATCAGGGAGGAACCAGCGTTTATGGTTCTTGTCTTGTCTGAAGTGGTGGTATGGCAGCCAAACTCGCCAGCTATGCAAACGATGTGACTTTGCTCGCAACGGAGGAAGGCGATTTGCTGAAGGGACTGCCTATTTTGGCTGACTTTGAAGTGGCTACAGGTTCAAAAGTAAAAGTCAAACATGATGTACTTCATGAAATAGAGGAATAAGACATGGACATTGTATGGGATTAAACTTTGTCATGAGATTATTACTATTTTTGGGGTCGAGGTTTCTCGGCCGGAGTGGCCAACGGAACTGGGATAAATGTTTGCAGATGGTAAGCCGTAAACTGGGTTTCTGGACAGCCAGGTTGTCGTCTTTGGTGGGGAAGACAACCATATTGAAGGCAGAGATTCTGCTATGCTGCTTGTATTTCGGGATAGTGTTTCCTATGACCAACATGGTGGGAAGAGCCCTAAGGAAAAAAGTGTTTCAATTCATGTAGGGTAGAAAGTATGAGGGTGTGAAAAGGGTTGACATGGAGAAGGCAATGGAGGATGGGAGCAGAGGTATTGTGGATAACAATTTGAAGGTAGATTGTATGTTTTCTGCATTTCTGTGCAAAGCCCTAAGTGCAGCTGTGGAACATAAATATCAGTACTTTGAGTTTATGGCTGGCAGCTAGGATGCAGGGTTGTGGGGGCTAGAACAAAGCTGTAACACATGCAGAAAATTTACAAATGCATTATCAAAGGGCAATAGAAATTGATGGAACATTCTCAATTTTTCAAGGATGACTCCTGGGGCCTGGCTAGTTGTAGGGGAATAAAAATTTGTGTCAGGAATTCTTCAAGCCAGCTGAACATCGGCAGAATGCCATGTGGCTGTCAGCTGCTCTCTTTTTCACGTTTGTAAGTAAGGACCTCCAGTTGCCAGTGTCTCAAAGCTCAGTATTTTACCGTCTTATGGTTATTTATGGTAATGCTTTCACTGTATGTTCCAAATTGATGCCAAAAGTGGAACATAAACCCGCTTGCTTCGAGTATGCTCTAGGGATAAAATGAGCATATCTACATACAGTTTTATATTTGGTCTTAAATCACAGACTTCTATACTTGCATAGCTAGCACTGTGGCACAGCAGGGGTGCCGTTGCAATTGGTATCAATGCATCTTAAGTGGGAAAGCATTCAACCCAAGGCAGCTGATCATCAGATCTGTATTGGTTTATGTTATAGGATAAGTTGCTAATCAGAAGTCAACTGTATCAACATGGTATACCCAGGTCACTATGCTGTCCTAGAGATGGAGGTTTCGAGGAAGAGACTGTCAAACATGTCTTTTGGAGCTGTTCACTAGCTAAAGCAGTATGGCTTCAGATCTTTCAATTCTTTTGTGTATCTACTCCCTATCAGTGGAGACTACAACACTATCTTGAAAGGTGAAGTGGGTTATCTGATGCCAAGTGGAGTTTATTCTTCTGGATGTTGATCTTAGTTGTCATGATGAACTTATGGGATGCAAGAGCTAAAATGATCAATATGGCACACATTGTTCTAGTGAGCGGGTTGTGCATTTAATCAAAAGTGCTCTGATCCAATACGTAAAACAGAACATCAACAGATATGTCTTTGCAGTGCAAAGAAATGATAGGACTACGCGAATGGTCTGACTTACTTTAACCTTATCAGTTTGGCAGTGTGCACCTGAACTAATAGTTCTAATAGCCTAATGTATACAGTACATCAGCATACGGGAATACAAGGCCTGGAATGGTATTGAAAGTTTCACAATATGCTGATGATCTGACTGTTGCTACAGAGGAGTCGGATGTTAACAATACATTTAGACACCTTTGCTCAGGCCACTTGGTCAACTGCAAATAGGACTAAACCCTCAATGATGTGGTTAGGGAAATGGCAAACTCACAAGATTCCCTTGGAGGTCTACACGTGTAGAAGGAATGTGTTAGGATTTTAGGGGTTGACTTCTATAGGAATGACCGTGCACATAAAAACTGGGAATCTAAGGTTATTAAAATAAAACAAAAATGTGCATTATGGTGTCAGAGGCACCCGATATTCATGAAGAGTTTGGTATCGAGAACATATCTTTTGCCAATGTGTACATATTTAGGAAGTGTTTTGAATCTTCTGACAAAATACGGCAGGATATTAAACATGATTTTTTACCAGTTTATTTGGGGTACAAAATATGAAGTTGTGGCTTTTAGATGCTGCATGATTCCTTCACACAATGCCTTACCTAACGCAGAGAATTGGCATTGACGGGATCAGTGGGCACATGGCATTGGTGAAAAGGTACACAGTGTTTCAAGAAAAGTCTTTGGAATGTCGTAAAATAAAATAAATAAATATTTTTTTTTTAAATTGCACCACATGGTTTGTGAACAGATGGTTACGAGAAGGATTTTGCCAGTACACATTACAAAAGCGGTGTGGACCATGGCACAGGACATTGGATAAGGAGATTTCGGGTCCTACTTGTACTTTGGTGTAATGTTTGAATCTGCAGCATCCCTGGACTTTGCATGTAATATGCTTCAAGTATGTTGCCAGATGGTGTCCTTCTCCCAATTTATAGTACAGCCTTTCTGGAAACAAGACTGGAAAGTCATTACAGTTCATATGTTTTAAACCTGGATTGAGAACTCTGAAGTTAAGTCCTTTTATAAGAAGACATGCTACTGCAATTTAATTTATGAGAAGTGTGAGAGATGAGGAATAGGTTTAGAATGGATGCAGACAGACAGACAATGTAGAATTCAGCTGAAGAGGGATTTGGCTTTCCCAGACTGTCTGAGTCACCCTCCATTGGTTTTTCCATAGGACCCAATAAGGGATATATACTCTATGATGGCATGCCCATGCAGTGTGGTAAATGCCAACGAGGTGGTCTTGTGGCAAGGTTTTGTACAGTTCTAATTTGCCAGAATTAGAATACTGCTGGCCATAAAGCTACTTGTTGCCCAAACCAGAGGTGATGTCACATTTGTGGCCTAATGGGACATTTGTATCATGCATGTCTGGAAAAACACAAACCACAGGAGGATGAAGATGCTGTGCTCTTTGCTGATGTAGCAGAACAGTTCATGGCAGAAAAGCACACTGAGGTGTTTGGAAAGTCTCCTTGTTGGGATTTGATGGCACAGAATGCCAAGGAGCCAGTACCCGAGGGGGGGATGGTACAGCCAAGAGGAGAAAATGGTGGACCCGCAACAGACAGACTGCACAGGCATTTGAGGAGCTGGAAAACGCACGTGGAGGATTTTCTTGAAGTAGAGACTGCCAGTGCTGCTGAACCCACAGTGGCCTCTGCACAGATGAAATCATCGGATGAATCATGGGAGCATGCCCAACCAGGCAAACAGGAGAAAAAAGGCACAATGCAGAGGATTATCAGAAATCACACAAGAGTCTGGTAGGAAAAGCCATGCCACCCACAATCATTTTGCTTCCTTACAGGAGATGGAGGAAGATGAAGAATCGGACATATCCAGCGGGACATCTGTGGAAACCAATATAACCGAGGTACCAGACACCACGACGGCAACCTCTACAGATCTGTTGTTTAACCCATCTCCCGCTCCTTGTAAGGGATATGGGGAGGAACTGGTCAGAAGTCCCTTCAATGAACCCAGTGTTAAAGTTTTTTTTTTGGATAGTGACTCCTTGCTCATCTTTTCTAAAATAATGGCTGGGATAAACCACAAGGGTGAGAGAGAGGACTTAAGATGACCAGCCATGGGTGAAACAACATAATCTGAACTATTAATGCAAGGGGTTTGAGGGGGATGCAAAAGAGTAAGTGGGATTTCCTTTGGTTAAGCACTATCACTGTTCATGTATGCTTTTTACGAGAGGTTAATCTCAAATCAGTGCGCATCAGAGGGTGTTTTCTAGTGGAGTGTGCATTTTGCTGTGTAGGACTGAGTGGATAGTAGGATATGCAACAATTGTGGTGCCAAGGAGAATGCCAATAGTACAGTAGATTCAGAAAAGGCCAGGAAAGCCTATTTTATGAATATGTCTGCACCTACCAACAAACAGCAGGCCACTCTTTTGGATGTGTTAGAACCTTGATTGGCGACTGACCAATTGGATTTCAGTGTTGATACAGATAACGTGACAGACACAAGACCAAAGCTGCAATTCTTGCTGTGCAACTCTTTTTAAAAGATGGCTTTTGGAGTTTCACACAGTCAGCTAAGGGATACACCTGGAATATCTATGGGTGAGACGACCCATCTGGACTTGTGTCATATACAGTCCCTGTAGTGAGTAGTGCCCACATGGTTTTCTGACCACTCTGTTTTCCAGAACACAGAGTGTGCAAGGACGTGCAGTAGGGAAAAGGCTTTTGCAAACAATGTTTGTTTCTCTGCTGCAGGATGAGGCCTTAGAACAGCACTACAGCAGGTCAGGCATCGGATGTGAATGAACAGTTGCTCAGAGTGGAGGCAGGGTCTTAAAGATTGCATTCAGCTATTCTCCATTTATTACGGGAGGAGGAAAGCTCACAGAGAGCAAAGAGCTGTTAGGTGGCTACAGAAGTAGCTAGCATACAAATATAGTCTGTGTAATGCTGGCCGGGATTATGATGTGCAGGTGATGAAATCACTCAATACAACATTGGCAAGATTATGACAGAAAGGGGAAATTGATACTTTGTGAAAGAGAGCAGCAGTTAAAGAGCAGGACAAGGTCATGTCTTCAGCTTTCTTTCAGTGTGTAAAATACACAGCAAAAGAGGAAACTGAATCAAAAGCTTAGAACTTCTCAAGGGATCAAAACCATTGACAGAGAAAGGCCTGATAAAGCAATTTTGGATCTACTACAACTCAGGTTAATTCGCAATGATTTTGAATTCAGTGGTAGCATTTTTCTACAAATTCATGGTACAGCTATGGGTAAAAAATGTACAACAACAAATTACCACTGTGGAAACACCATGGAAATAAATATTAGAACAATATTAATCACTCAGTACAATACATATGAAATAAATGACTGTATTAATATACATTAATAATAATAAATATAAAAATAAACACCAGTCTCTGGTCAGTATAAATATTCAATAAAAAAATAGGGAGGGTACTACCCTCGACTTTCTCGTATGCTGAGATATAGGAAAAGGTCATCAGAACCACTTCCAGTTGTGCAATATTTTTTCAAATATCATATCTGTTTCTCATCATATCTAATTGAGAATATCAATACATAATCATTTATAAAGTTTGATTATAAACGGAGATATTAAAAACATTATTTTCACACTTGGGATGATTGAAAACAGTGGTGAAATCTTTTGAAGATTACATATTACATAGATTTCATGCAAAGCAAAAAGAGCTATAGTCACCTAAAAACATAGAAAAAGTGTTATTATATTTGTTGCAATAAATTGCTATACGTAAAACTGCATTTAGCTACATTTAAATTACGATAATGGCAAAAAAAAAATCGTAAAATGAAATTTATTACCAGGAATACAACAGGGATGTAGCAGTTTATTGAATACCGTTTTTAATATTGTTTACAAATTTATATTTCCATGATACAAAAAAAATTTGATGGTTGTTTAAATAAATACTTCTGAGTAGTTTTTCTCAAATTTCATATCTGTTTGCTTTTTATCATAAATATCTATATAAAATTTGAATCATCTCTCTGTAATTATAACTATAGTTTACTTAAAAATTTGCAAAAGTATCCAGTTAAAGTACCACTTCCGGTTGCGAGGTTTTTCTCAAATTTAACATCTACTTATATTTCGTCATTTCTAATTTCCACACAAAATTTGAAACATATCTTTATTAATAGCCATAGTTTACTTGAAAAAATTCAAACTGTGTTTAGGCAAACTACCACTTCCGGGTGCCGAAAGTGTCCCAAAAGTTGACAGGATTCCTTATTTTTGATATAAAGTAGGTATACAAAATGTCATTAACCGAGGTTAAAGCTTATACGAGTTACCGTGTTTACACGCAGACAGACACGCAAACAGACAGACAGACAATTTCAAAAATGATATTTTTGGACTCAGGAAAGTCAAAAACGTCAAGATTCATCAAAATCTCAAGGTCAAATTTTTTCAGGATTCCTATTTTCTCTATACCATGTAAAAATGACCACAGTGGACACATCAAACAAAATATTAAACAATAAAAATAACCATCCTGTAGTAGTCACACAAAGTAAATATTCAGTAAAAAATTAACCACAGTGGACATGTATTACAAAATGATAAATATAAGCACACAAGGCACAAATTAACTTTTACAGCTAAGAAAATAACTTTACATACAATCAAGCCAAACTTAAACCAGAATTCAACCCCAAACAGAGTGAAAGAGGACAGCCAGCAGCCACACCACATACTGTACACTTCAGAACAAGCCATCTGCCTGAAGCTAATCATGTTTGGGCCTGGTCAGTACTTGGATGGAAGACCATCTAGAAAAAAGCTTGGGTTGCTCCTGGAGAAGGTGTTGAGACCAATAGTGGGCACTTACCCTGTGATCTGAATGTGGATCTCAATGCTCAAATGCAGTGACAGGGATACTGTTCTGTAAACACGGCACCAGCCTACAGATTAGACATAAAACGGAGGTCCTGACTCTGTGGTCATAAAATATCCCTGGGCATCCTTCATAAAAAGTAAGGTTTATCCCCAAGTCCAGGCTAAACTACCGACCATGGCGTAGTTATTCTGGCCTCCTAATCATCTCCTGTCTCTGTGTCTCTCTCTCTCTCACCCCTTCACCACCTAACAGCTAATGCGTGGTGAGTGTAAGGCACAAAAATGGCTGCTGCCACTAGGTCATCCAGATGGATGCTGCACATTAGAGGTGGCTGAAGTGGTTCTCCACTCACTAAAGCACTTTGATCAGTGAGAAAAGCATCATAAATAAGGTATTTACAGCAAATCTTTGAAAACAAAAAAAGGGTGAATATCTTTTCCTTGATATAACTACTTATTCTAAACTTGTTAGTTAGATCTTACCATATAATTTTTTAAAATATTTTAAACAGATCCTCCAAGTAAGAATTTTTTTTTCACTTTCAAACAGTATCAAACATCAGTTACCTGCAAACCTATATTAGATAACTGGAAGAATCTGACCCTGAGCAAGATAAGTGTACGTACTAGTGATATAATGTAATCAACTACAATCAATTTGTCCTTCTCCACTTTAAGCCCATCTTGGGAGTACAGCAAATAGCTGTTAATGGGTCAGAAATAATTATGACACCAAGGCAGCTGTCTAATAGACATTCAAAGATTTCTGTCCAGAATAATATTAATTTCGTGTACGGCCAAAACACGTGGCCCATTGAGTCTGCAGCTAGATTGCAATGTTCACAGGTTAAATCTTGTCTTGGATACATGGTTGGACAATTTTAAACAAAATAAAATCCTTTCATCAAGCATATTTAAGTTAAACGATTGAATGCTTGTGCATATAAAGCTAGAATGTATTCAATGCATGGATGCCTTAAGTTCCTTTTCTGGAATTACAACAAAAAAACATTTTATATAGTAAACATTCATACAAACAATGTAGCTCAAAGTGCTTTGCAAGATGTCAAAAATTAAGATTAGGTAATAAAGTTAAAGAATAAGTAACAAAAAGGTAAGGACAGAAAAACAACTCCAGTTATGCTGGAGAAAAGAAAATCTGCAGGGGTTCCAAGGCCAAAAGTCCACCCAGCCCCCACTTGGCATTGTACCTAACAAAAATGTTCTTAATGCATTCCTCTTCCATGGACAGCTGAGACACCCGCTTCAATCCATCATCGCAAGTGGCTGCATGGTGCATTGATTAGGAGGTGGTGGAGCAGATTGCTACCACAGAAGAACCGAAAGACAGTACAGAATAGTAGAGATTAGAAAAGATTGTAGACCCTGAAGAATATGATAATTCTATGCTCATTTAGCCTATTAGGAATACAACTAAAATGTATCTACACAAAAACCACATTAAAATACTGGATTTTTAGCAGTTTATTAAAAAAATGTTCCAAAGTATTAGCCTGGCAAATTTCTTTTGGTAAAGTATTCCAGATTTTAGGTTCATAACAGCAAAAGGCCACATCACCACATTTTAAAGTTTGGCTCTTTGAATTATAAGCAGACCTCTATTTGAAGATCTAACATTACGTCTTGGGAGTGTAGGGGAACAGGCATTCCAAAATATAGGATGAAGCGAGATTTAAGGCTTTCCACTTCAGCAGTATTTTAAAGTCAGTTCTGAATGACATAACGTCACCTAAACTTTTCTTCTTCTGCTTAAGATTTTGGCTGCTGCATTCTGCACTAATTGCAACTGATTGACGTCTTTCTTAGGTAGTCCTGTTAAGGTGCATGACAGTATTCTAGTTGACTAAAAGTCTAAAGAATAAACTATTTTTTCAGTGTCTTGTAAAGTTAAGGTCTAACTTTTGCTATATTTCTTAAGTAAAAAATGCAATCCTAGTAATCTGGGGCCTCATGTATAAACGGTGTGTACGCACAGAAATGTTGCGTATGAACGTTTCCACGCTCAAATCATGATGTATAAAACCTAAACTTGGCGTAAAGCCACATACATTTCCATGGTTACCTCATACCCTGGCATACGCAAGTTCTCCGCTCGGTTCTGCAGACTGGCGGCACCCAGCGTCAAAGCAGTGCTACTGTTCCTGTGTGGTTACCCTTTCTTAGATCCACATTCCTGATGCAGCTTTATAAATACACTGAAACCAACTGCATATTGTTTTAGTGTAATGCATCTGATTGTAATTAACCTGTAACAATATAATGGTCCAGGGAATAGCCATAGTATTCCAAATACCATAACTGCTTTAGCGTTGTTAGTCTCACCGCACCTTTTTCTTCTTTCAGCTGCTCCCATTAAGGGTTGCCACAATGGATTATCTTTTTCCATATTACTCTCACTGCACTAGTAGTGTTTACATCACTGTATCCGAGTTTGGAATCACAGCAGCAGCTGATCGGAAAGAGAATTAATCGGTATACAGCATCAAGCACACGCTGCCTCAGCTATGGCAAAACGCTTCAGAGCCTTTCCTGTACGGACCTCGCGGTTCAGAAAAAGTTTCATCCTAAGAACTTCAAATGCACTCAGTCCATCAAGTGCTCCTTGTAGAACTGTGTACTTAAGTACAATCACCTCACAGTAAACTTGCGACACAGTAATATTGCACAACCTGCGCCACTTTATAAAGCATGTATTTATATATGATGATGGTATCATTTTTAAGATGAAATGCAGCAAAATAAGTTGATTATACAGATTATAGATTTAAATGAAGTTAGTTTTAATAATCAAAAATGTGAGGACACGGTGCCGCAGCGCTGGCTAGTTCACGGATTATTCTATACCTCGTGTTTTATTCTTGCTGGTGCGACACTGGTAGGATAGATTGAAATATTCGTAGTATGTGTTTAATTATTCTATGTGCCTTAAACATTTTGAAGAATCGTCGTTCTAAGCTTACAGATGGCTTAACATCTATTACAGAGCTGATTGTGTGGCGATTGGGTATTTGGAGAAAGAAAAGCAAGGACAAGAATTGGACGTTAGTATGTTTGAGACAGTACTGCTGCGATAAATAATTTCATTGAAGGTCACGCATGGCGCAGCTAGTGACGTAGCGCTTGCTCACCGAATTGATGTTCCCCATTGCATTTTGGCAGAGGGGGCACAAAATCTTCAGTTGTCCCCGGGCGCTGAAAACCCTAGTTACGCCTCTGGGCGCAGTAAGCATCTTGCATGAGACATGAACAAGCTCTGCGCCACCATGTTCCCATGTTTAATAACATGCTTTCATTCCTATCATGAAAAAGATATCCCATATACATCTCATTATTTTAATTATTCAAGAGAGCTGTAATGTCACAAATGTAATGGATTCTGTGTCCTGTTGGTGAAAGAGAAAGCCCGTTTAAGAAGCAGGTAGCGATTCACACACACAGCACAAAGAAGATCAAATACAGAACAAAGCATTTAATGTGCTACTTTAGTTACGATGGGATTTGAGAAACTAGTAAATTAAACGATTTTAAGATGAAGTTTATGATGTTCTACTTTAATCACGAAGTTTATTTTGCCATTAAAGTGGAAATTGAGATTAAAGTTGACATTTCGTGCTTACTTCCCCACTGTGTGCCTATTTTTTTTGTCTGTACCCTAATAAGCTTTCATATGACACTCAGACAGTGGGCTACGACTCACCTTTTCAAGGTGACTTTGATATGTGACTTTATTTTGGACACTGTGCGACTTTGAACTTGAGCTTTCGAGTTTCTCCGACACACTGTCACTCGATCAACTTCCTTTTGTTGTTTATACCACTGTTTAAACCAACAAATAGTACATTTTTCTTTCCCTCCACTTGGTATTCACTAAAACTCTATTTTCCCCCGTGCTTTTCCCATTGTCTTTTCACAAAAGGCTGAGCTTAAGGGCTATTTATATTGATTTGCATATTCAAAGAGGTGTAATTCTGGGAGGAGTTGGGGCGGGACAGCAGGCGTGTGCACGTGCGTTACTTTTCATGCTGATCAGGATTTATGTAGCGGAAGAACGTGGAAGTTTGCGTACGTACAGATTCCTGCATCTGGATTTTTCTGTGTGTACGCACATTCCCGCTTTTGTGCTTACGCCATGTTATAGTGCGAGTTCTACGCACGGCGTTATACATGAGGCCCCTGTTTAATATTTGTTTTAAAGTTTAGGTTGGAGTCAATGATTACCCCTAAATTCTTTACCTCAGTCTTGATTTTTAAACCTAAGGGATCAAGTTTGTTTCTGATACCCTTGCTATTTCCATGTTTACTAATCACTAAGATACCTGTTTTTTCCTTTTTATTTTAAGAAAATTTCTACTCATTCAGTCAGAAATACTGCTAAGACACTGGATCAGAGAGCCAAGAAAGTCCGGGTCATCAGGTGCTATCGATAAATAAAGCTGTGTCTCATCTGCCTAGCTATGGTAGCTCATTGTGTTTTGAGTTAATCTGACCTAATGGAAGCAGCAGACCTAGAACAGATCCGTGTGTTACACCATATAAAATATCATGGGTCTCCCAAGTACAATCGTCAAAACTAAAAGATTTATCATCCTGTTAAATAAGACTGAAACCAACGTAAGATGCTGCCAGATAGGCCCACCCATTGTCTTTAAAAGAATACTGTGGTTTATAATGTCAAAAGCTGCACTCATTCTAAAAGAACAAAAACAGATATACGCCATCTGTTTGCATTAACCCAAAAATCATTTATTACTTTAACCGCTGCAGTTTCTGTACTATGATTAGTTCTAAAGTGACTGAACCTTACCAAGAACAGAATATTTATTCAAGTAATCATTTAGCTGCTTAGAATGTTACTTATGAAAGGCAGGTTAGAAATTGGTCTGAAGTTGTTGAAGACAGAAGTCGTGATTATTTTTCTTGAGCAGGGGTTTAACAACTCCAGTTTTCAGACAGTTAGGGAAGACCCCTGTATCTAATGATGATTTCACCGTGTCAAGTACACTATCAACTAGTACATCAGAGACTTCTTTGAAAAAACCTGTAGGTACTGGTCAGGGATGCAGGTGGAGGGTATCAGATGAGAAATTCTACTGTTCAATTCAGGTGGATCTATTCCAGTGAAAAGATTTAAGTTGCATACTGGGGTTTGTGGAATGGATATTTTCAGTTTACAGATAACTGTCCTTTTTATATTATAAGAAAATGTGTACTTGACAGTTTTCAGAAACTGTATATGTGACCTTTAACATATATTACTGATGCTGACCTGTGTGAGCAGTTCAAAAGAATCTGACCTCACCAGAAAGCTGCCTTTATCAGAACTGTATTTTTATAACAGAAAGCTGCCTTTACCAGAACTGTATTTTTATAAACTGTTCTTCCTGTTTTACGAATAAGCTAAGCTATGAACTCATCTGTAACCGCCGTCTATTTTAAGCCCTAAAAGGCTCATGCATTAATCTGCCTTTATACGAACTTGTAAAGTTTGTATCACAATCAGCTGATATAAAAGAGCTGAACTCATTCCTGTCAGCGCGCATGCTACTGACACTCCAGTCTAGGTGTGCAAGAATAAAAGAAAGCTTATGAACATTTCTTCTGGTGTGAGACTCTGACTCCTTCCATTTTACGGGTCAACAATTCTTTCTTCCACAGGTTCAACAGGATTAACTTTTTTGCAGATGTACTATAATATATTTTATGATTAAAAATAACAAAATCCTCAAGTTTCACTAGTAATTCTATTGAGTGAGCTGGGTTTAGAAAACTATCAATAGTTGAGAATAAAACTCTTGGATTACCAGCATTATGATTTATAATTTTAGAGAAATAGGACCACCTCTCAAAGTGAACTTCATTGTTATGTTCAGTTATTTTTGCCCTCTATTTTTCATTGCAGACTATCAGTTTAGTTTTTCTCCATTTATGCTTAGCTCTCTGGTGTGGTCTCTTTAAATCAGACATTCTTTGGGGTCTTCCAAGGCATGATAGTGCTGGTGGATTTCTTAACAGTCTTTTCAGTGGCTATTATGTCCGCCGCAGCTCGAACCTTAGCGTTAAAGTTTTCAACATTACTGGTTACATTCTCAGCATTATTAACGTAAATCACTATAATTTGACTGATTTTTTTCAAATATTAGCAAACACTTAAGTTGCAGATGTATCAAAATGTTTTTTTAACAAAACCCTTCTCATTAGGGCAGAGTGGTCTCTCAGAGGCTAGGAATCTGTACTGGTAATTGGAAGGTTGCTGGTTCATATCCCATAAATGCCAGAAGTGACTCCACTTCATTGGGCCCTTGTGCACGGCACTTAACCTGCAATTGCTCCGTCCCGAGTATGACGTTAACCTGCAAACCTGCTGGGAAAACATGGGGGTGGTGATTAGCACTGCAGCCACAATAAAAAAACACAAAACCTCACACTGTTCTATTCCATCTGAACTAGTGTAGTGCTGAGGTGTCACCCATTGCACGGCAGCACTTGGGTCCTAATCTGGCTTCCTGAGGTGGTTTGTCATGTGGTGGGTGCAGCAATATTTGTATCAGTGCATACTCCTAACCACTCTCCCTCTTCATTAGTTGTAGTCATCAGTATTTCTACATTAAATAAGCAAAAATGGTCCGACACACCAATATCCACCACCTGCCTCATGTCAACTTTGACTCCTTTTGAAATCACTAAATACAGTGTGTGTCCTCCCATATGTGTGGACTGACTGACGTGCTGAGAAGATCAAAATAGTGAAGCAAGTTCGTGAATTCTCTTGCTTTTGGGTCACATTGGTTATCCACATGAAAACTGAAATCACCTACAAATAGGAACTTATCATAGATAATTATTACAGATACAAAGATCAAGAATTCATCAATAAATGTATTATATTTTGTAGGTCTTTAAATGGTCAATACAAGAAACTGCGACACTCAAGACGCAAAAGTACCAAAACTGCCATCTTTAGTTTAATCGGCTCAAGTAAATACTTGCTAAACTGTCACCTATTTTGCCGTGGTGAACTGAATGAGGAAAGCTGTAGTTTGGAGGAGCTGCTTCAATAAACACGGCTGCACCATTAGAGCCAAGTCACGTTTCACTTAGTGTAAGAAAGTCGATTTTCCCATCACTGATAAAATTGTTAATGTAAAAGGTATTACTTGTTAATGCTCTATTTAGTTAAGCCACATTTAAGGTTTCGGAAAAGCAGAGCTGAATCAGAGTATTATGGCATCTTGGAATAGTAATTAAGTTATTCGTGTTTATGCCGCTTGGCATGGACTTTTTATTTAATCTTTAATCAGTTTTTATAGTTCTAATGCAAAGCATATCTATAGGTGAAATGCTAACAATTCTTTGCATTTATTCCACTTTGTTTGGGTTTTCATTTAGACTGGTTTGTTGTAAAGTAAAAGATCCTTTCCCAACCGTACCTTGAAATCTTTAAAAGAAAAGGGATTTGAAAATATTTTTTAAATATTATTAAGCTGCTGTCTAAGTCTTCAAGAGTAATCAGTATTTCTTCTGAAATAGAAATGGGTAAGAGCGGAGAAAATTAGGCAAGTTCCTTTTTAGCAAAGTTTCTATTTTTAAAATAATGGAAAAGCTATGCTAATAGGAAGTTAAATTTAAGTGCAATTATTCATAAGATGCAAAGACATTATCTGTATATAATCCTCAAAGTGTATTTTAATCCCGGACATTTTTCAAACATGAAATACTATGTAGGTTTGAGAAGGCAGAAAAAGGCGATCATCATCATGTATAAGTGGAAAAGGCTTCTCTGCCTTATAGTGCTTTCTTCATTGGTTCCATATTCTGAGTGACTGATGGATAGTTAGATTACTAGTGTATTAATGACAATTTGTGTTTACTGGTGCACAAATACAGGGCATATAAAGAAGTACAGCGAGATTTTACTTTTATTGTAGAGCAGGTTTTTGTATATTCATCCATTTCCAGGTCTTTATAGCTTGTATATTTGCCACCCACTGGTCAAACTGAAAATTATGTAGTACAATGTCCCCTTCTGGTTTAGGTCATTGTAGAGTCATCCTTTGCATGTGTGGATGTTTCAAATTCCAAATAAATGAGGTTATGATTGAATCTAATTTCTTAAATTTGTTAAATGTATATGGGGATACTATAAAACAGAAAAGGAAGCTTGGGAAGAATCTTCATCTTGACATTATTAATGATCTCTGCTAATATAAGCCAGAAGGTATACCTTTTCTTCAAATCTTGTACAATTTTTTCCATGCTGATATAAAGATTAACAAAATTGTTCTATTTACTTGTGATGTTGACCCCTAGGTATTTAAACTGATCTGCTAATATAAATGGGAAGGTATCCAAGTGTAATATCGTGCTAGACATTTTACTAAAAAAAACACTTATTCAAATTGTGACTCCGGATATCTTACAATTCTGCTCATACATTCAGAACTACTAGTACAGAAGTTGGTATGTCTGAGAGATATACATATACATAGTATCATAAATTTCCATATAGTGATATTTTCCATTCAAGTCTTTCTCTGGTAAACCCCTTTATCTCTGGTGCATTTCGAAAGTGATTGGCCAATGGCTCAATGGCAAGCACAAAAAATAGTGGTGATGGGGGCATCCTTGTCGAGTACCACATTCTCGTTTTGAAGTAGTTTGAAATAATTCTGTTAATACAAGCAGAGGCTTCTGGACTGGTATTAAGAAGTTTTACTCATGCACGCATGTTTGGGCCCAACCGAAATCTGTACAATGTGGTGGACAGGTAGTCCCATTCAACCATGTGAAATTCTTTTCCTTTGTCCAAAGATAAAATATCTGGGGTGTTAGATTTTATGGGTGAATATATTACATGACATAAATGATGATTAGAAGTCTACCTTTAAGAAATCTGTTTTGGTGTTGTGATATTACAGGAGAAAGCAGTTTCTCAGTTCTTCAAGTTAGAACTTTGGAGCATATCTTATTATTCAGAAGTCAAATTGGTTTGTACAATACGGATTGTAATCAGTAGTTATTTTTCTTTAAAATACTGTAATACTTGGCAAAAACTTTCAGAATTTCGTTGGCTCCATTTTTTATAAACATTGCTAAAAATAGAACTTTATTAAAAAATAAAAAAATTCCACTGGATAGCCATCAGGGTCTGCTACTTTCTCAATTTAATGTGTTAATCACATCCAAGAATTCTATGAGTGTCAGAGGTTTATCTAATTCCTCTAAGCTAAAAATTTCTAGCTATATGTGTAATACATCAAAAACTCAGGTATTGCATCTACTTTAAAACTAAAGCAGAATATAAAGGACTTACAGTGCTCTTTAAATGCATGGGTTATATTTTTATGGTCAATGATTTTATCTTCATCGGTGTTGGTAATTTCTGTTATTACATAGCTTCTTCTAAAAGAAGGAAGTTGGCAAAGACCGTATTAGCATTCTCTTCCATGCTCATAGTAATAATACAAGTTAAAAATGAGTTGCTCGGTTCATTTGTCGTCAAGAGGTTAAATTATGTTTGTAAAAAAAAAAAAACATACCTCTTCCTATTAATTGGCTCATTTGGAGACCTGGCATATTCTTGATCTATTTTGGTAATTTCACTGATTAAGTCAGACACCTTCTCGTTTCCTTTTAAAAAAGCCTTCAGAGCTTCCCCAAAATATTTCTGCAGAAACCTCTGAGGATGCATTTGTCTCTTTTAAAACAAAAAAAAATCTTTGTGTGGAGGTGAAATTTCTTTATATGAGTCTCATCACCTACAAAAATAAAATTAAAATTCCAGCTACAAAATAAGTTGTGGAGCATAATAATTTCAGTTCCATGATCAAAAAGACATGATTAGAGGTAACAATAGTATTGTACTTACAAGATTTAATAACAAGCAGTAAATTAGTATCCATATGAAATAATCAATTCTTTTTTTTTTTTTTTATATTTTTATTTTATTAATTTTCATTGTAATCATTCCATACAAACAGATCAATTTATAACCCAACAAATTTAAAAACAAATCAAACCCCATCCCTGAGAAGGAGAGCTTAGCTAAAGGAAAATTTCTTTAAGCTTTTTAATAAGGCAACATTAGACAAAAGAAGGGGAGAAGTAAATATCTATATAAATAAGAGATGGAGAAGGGAGTTAAATGCAATAATAGTTAATTCTCTTATTCTAAAATAATATTGATTAAATCCTGCCAAGTTCTGAAAAAATTTTGTACAGATCCTCTGACTGAAAATTTGATTTTTTCCAATTTCAAATAATATAAAACATCAGTTTCCCACTGATTTATAAGAGGAGAATTAGGATTCTTCCAATTTAACAAAATAAGTCTGCGTGCCAAGAGTGTAGTGAATGCAATCACCGTTTGTTTGTCCTTCTCCAATTCAAGTCCATCTGGAAGGACACCAAACACAGCTGTTAGTGGGTTAGGAGGGATTGTGATACTAAGGCTGTCTGAGAGGCACTTAAAAATTTTTGTCCAAAATGATGTTAGTTTGGTGCAGGCCCAGAACATGTGACCCAGTGAGGCAGGAGCTTGGTTGCAGCGCTCGCAGGTTGGATCCTGGCCTGGAAACATTTTGGACAGTTTTAAGCGAGACAGATGAGCTCGATATATAATTTTTAGTTGAATAATTCTATGCTTTGCGCATATAGAAATAGATGTAAATACATTTTGAATGAAATCTCTATCATCCACATTAGGTGTGTAGGTACTTATCCAAATTACTTAATATTTAAATAAATTACCCAAACATTGTACTTCAGGATCAGATACTATGTCTGATACTACAAATGAGAATGTTTCATGTATTAAGATTTCCACACCACTATTTTTCTTTGTATGAGTGAGTGAGAAATTTAGCCAATCCAATCTCCTTGCAACCAAGACTGGTCATTACTTTTTAAGTAAGTCTCCTGTAAAAATAATAGCTTGGCATTTAAACCGGTCAGATTAGAACATACTATTTTCACTTTAGATCGTAATTAAGACCTTTCATGTTACAACTCAAAGTTCACTATTTTTTGGGGTTAAAAAAGAAAAAAAGTAATGTGCTCTTTCTACCCCCCTCCCCGAATATGCCTCGCCAGATGAGGCCTGACCACACTTTACAAAGTTCCAGTCCTCTGACATGCCTAGAGGCTGAGCACATCTAAACCAAAACAAACCCAGAGTAGTAATGAAATTTGAAAATGATTACATTTCAAGAAAATCTGTAGTATTACTTGGAGTAGAAGGGCCCGTTAGGGAAGAGGGAGAATTTATTTGATGAGTTTATTGTAGTATTAGAGAAACCCAAGTTGCTTGAGACCCCAGGTCTTACGGCCCCCCCACCCCAAAAATTATCCTGTGTAAAAAAGGGATTGTGCTGCGAAGAAAATTAAACTGGATGTGTGAGGTGATGGTGAGAATTAACTGAAGACAAAGAAGCAGAAACATTTTGAAATGGGTTTATCTAAAATGAAGTCACAACAGGACATTTTTTGGCATTAGAAACTGGAAATATGTAAAGAAGAAAATGATTTTAACTTTTTGCAGGAATTAGTTTTAATGGTAAGGAATGAGTAATTTGATCTTTAGAAAAATTAAGAAGTTGGAGAGAAGAAATATTTGAAGAAGGTATACTAGATTCAGGTTTTGAATCTAGAAGTAATCCGAGAGAAAAGTATTAGATGGAAAAGTCAAAAAAGTAATTTACAATCTGGATTTTTAGTTATGGGATGAGAAGAATTAAGAGTGTCAATTTGTTGTAAGAAAGTAGAATCCAAAGTGGATTAGGAGGAGGGAGTAAATATTGTGAAGAAATTTTAGAAGTAAATTTGTATTTTGTTGGGAAAAGATTAAAGCAAAAGATGTTTAGAAGAGCTATCTGAAGACGACAACGACAAAGAAGATGAACTAGGAGATTTTTTATTTGAGTCAAATACTGGATATTGAAAAGTAAAAGAAGGGAATGAATGTTCAGATTGAGAAATGTTAATATGCGTTTTATTTATTGTTGACTCTAAAGTCACTCAGGTGACGAACAAGCCAGTTTCCCCTTCCGGTTTGTACGCACCGATGATTTCCGCATGTGTTCAGTCTCTCCCTGTACAGTACGTTCTTTGTCAGACCTGAAGAGGAACTTTGTGTTCTAGTGTTCACTCGGTGGGGGAGAAGGAAGCGGTCGCTCTAGCAGAGCAATCAAGGAGCTGGCGTGACAGGAAGGACGGCTGGCCGCGTAAGGCCGGGAAAGCAGTGGGAGTTGTGAGGCTTGGGTGGTGAATTCCCTGACGTGGGTGTCCTGGTTACCAGGGAAGACCAGTCTCGGCCTGGAGAGTGCACGACCGAAGCCAGGGATCGGGAGGCCTCCAGACCAGAAGGAAGGACAGCTGCAGGTAGAGTGGCTCCCCTGTTGCGAAGCCTGGATAGGGAGAAGCAGTGGGGTCACCAGTTAAAGAATGCAACAGGCTTGTTTTTAAAGAGACTGCTTCCAGCACTGTTTTAACCTCCTATTTAGTGAAGACTTTTTTCTATTGGATTTTAACTTCCACTTCACTTCTCTTTTTATGGGATTATTTATTGAAGGATTCTGAAAGCACTGCACTTTAAATTTGGACTGTTTTTGATTTTATGAAAATCAACAAAACAAGCACTTGGAGCAAGGGAATGGTGCAAAAAGTGCCATTGTAGTGCCTCAGTGTGCTCATCGGTAACATTATTGACAATGACGCGTTTAAGGGCCCCCGGAAACGAGATGGGAGCATGCAGCGAACCCGCATCGTCACAAACTACCTCAAAACTAATCTCCTCTCCACCCAGTTCCTCCTCACTTCCTTCATGCCAGAGCTCAACTCGTGCAAGGGTAGTTTTCTTGGTTGTTGGTTAGTTTTTCTATAAAATTAAAAATTTTTCAAATGTTCATTTTTTCCCTGTGCTTAAAACTAAAAAAAAAAGTGTTTACAGCGAGCAGTTCTTAAGGGTGTAGCGTGAATTCTTGCAATGTTAGTTTTCTCTGTTCAAGGTTTTCTCAGTTTTATTCAATGTTTTTACATTTAGTTTACTATTACACTGCATTTTATGGTAGAATTATTTTTGTACTTAAAAATCTTTAAAAATATATATTTACATACAATTAATCTGTTCCGGACTGTACAAACTATTTACATACAATCCTATGGGGGGAAATTACTTCGGGTCACGACCAAATGGGTTGCGTCCAGAGTTTTGGAGCGAATTATGGTCATGACTTGAGGTTCCACTGCATCTGATAAATGTTCTAAATTTGGAAAAGGGCAATGCAGAGAAGAACAAGAAGCAGCAATTGAAGGAGCAACTATTTTGGGAAGATCTACAAATATTAGAAAAAGAGGAGAAAGAATTTTGTTGTGAAGAAGGCAAAGTTATTTTGAGTATAACGGATGGAATTTAAATTTTCTCTTTTTTGACATTTTAACCGGTTGTCACTCAAATGCTTTTGGTGTAGTTGTTGAGTTAGTGGTTTGCAGTCCAGATTTTTAGAAAGCAGAGGTATATTTATTTAAAGTTCCTGAATTGAACCTGTAAATAAAGAATTAAGCACTGAAATGGAGTATTGCGAGACATTTGACCAGGATCTAACTTTTGCAGAATTGTCCTTTCAATTTGATTCGATTCTATGGTCAATAAGTTATTTACAAGATTATAAATTAAGGTATAAATTGTAATACAAGATTTGTAAATTACTGTGAAGACAATTTTGAGTGTTGGTTTAAAATTTTTTGAGAGACAGTTTCATTTGGAGAAGATGGTTTAATAAAAGTTAATTAATTTAAGAGAATGTTTAAACATATTGGAAGAAATCCAATTTAATTTGAGAGCTTTATAAATTTCCAAATGATGCATAGCTTGTAACAATTTGAAATTCTCTTTGTCCCATCTAATATTATTATGCAAAGGCTACCGTTGAGTAGAAGGGCCTTGTGAGTAAAGTCAAATCCCATTCTAAAGTGAATGCAAAACAAAGATTTGTTGGGAGTTAGAACCTTAAAACATAATATTAAATAGACAAAGCTTTTTGTATAAATTAAGAATTTTAACTAATAAATTAAAAAGATCATGTTAACAGAAATATTCAACTCAACAAAAAAAAAAAAATGTTAAATTTAATGACTGTAGAAAAAAAATTTTTTAGCTTAACAAAGTGGTTTCTTTCATGTTTAAATTAATACTCCTTTAATCAGCCAAGGGAAACCGTTGTGTTTCCAAAGTCTATTTTGTTTTGTTTTATTTTCAATCAATAGAAAGTGCTAAAAGTTTTTTTTAAGTGCTATAATGCTAATAATTTTCCAAAAGGTTAATGATGATTCATCAAAAAAGAAAAAAAAAATCCCTCAAAGAAAAGAAAATCCCAATAGAAGTTCCCAAAAATAAAAGGAATAAAACTATTCACAAAACACTGAAATTGTGCATATAAAAATATGCCAGATGTAAAAAGAAAATATGCTTACAAGGGCCTTTATAAAATCATTTTAGAAAAGTAGAAATATTTTAATAAGTATTTAATATCATTTTGTTGTTGTTGTGCAAAAAAAAAGTTTTTACCCAACCCATATTGCCCAAAAAATCCTCTGTCCTAGCATTTCACTTGTCCACCCTCTTCAGGGGGAACATAGTTGTGTGGAGAACCACCCATTTATAGACCCAAAGGTTTGTAATTAGGTCGCAGGTGTAAAAAGTAGGTCACCAGATGTAGAAAATTAAGTCAGTGATCCTTAACTAATTTATACTAGGACAATCAAATGAAGTCACAAGTTGTCAGTCATGTATTTATTATTCACTTTTGAATAAAATGTATTATATTTATAAGGGAAGTTCAAAAAATTCTTTGTTAATCTAAGTCAATTAAAAATTAAGAAAATTTTTGTTTTTCTAAACAAAAAAAATCCCTTGTTACTGAAAAAAGTTAAATACTTAATCTAATAATTTATAAACTCTATAAAAATGTATCATATTATTTTTACTGTGTTTCCCTATTAGAATAACATTAATTATTTAAAAATAAAATCCTCCATCATTAAAAGCAGATTCATTAAGATAATTAAAACCAATGAAGGGACTGGACACTAGCTGGGTTAGTTAGGAAAAAAATTATTCAAAATTGGTTGAACATTATCCATGAATTTAATAAATGTTAAAGTTAAATAAACAAATAAACTAAGAGTTAAGTATTCCTAAACAACAATCTATAAATTAGAAAATTGTGTATCATTTGGGCCCCTGGGATAAAACGTATCTAGTGCCTAGTTCACTTTTTCTCCTGCCATTGGTTAACATAGTTTGTTTTGATCGCATACAACACTAAATGTATCTTCTCCAAGCCTCATAATGACATCTCGTAAGAAATGTTTTTCAGCAACCGAGGGGCCTTATGCATAACACCGTGGGTAGAATTCACACTAAAACATGTTGTGCAGACAAAAGCAGAAATGTGCGTATGCACAAAATGAATCCAGATGCATAAATCTGTGCATACACCAACTTTCCACGTTCTTCTGCTCCATAAATCCCGGTCAGGGTGAAAAGTAATGCACGTGCCTGCAGCCACTTCCCAACTCCTCCCAGAATTACACCTCTTCAAATATGCAAATCAATATAAATATCCCCTGTGAAAAGCCAATGGCAAAAACATGGAGGAAAATAGAAGAATTCCAGTGAATACCAAGTGGAAGCAAGGAAAAACGTACTATTTGTTGTTTTAAACAGTGGTATAAATAAAAAAAGGAAGTTGGTCGAATGACAGAGAATGTCTGAGAAACTCGAAAGTTCAAATTCACAAACTCGCACAGAGCCTGAAATAAAAAAAGTGTCATACGTATATCAAAGTCGCAGTGAAAAGGCGGGTTGTAGCCCACAGTCTGAGAGTCATATGGAAGCTTATTAGGGTACAGAGAAAAAACAATAGTCACACAGTGGGAAAAAAAACTCTAACTTTAATCTCGAAATTTCTACTTTAATCACATAGTTTATTTTGTCATTAAAGTAGAACATCAGAAACTTAATTTTAAAATTGTTTAAATTTACTAGTTTCTCAAATACCATCGTAACTAAAGTAGCACGTTAAATGTTTAGTATTGCATGTGTTCTTCTATGTGCTCTATGTGTGTGAATCACTACATGCTTCTTAAACGGGCTTTCTCTTTCTCCTGCAGGACACAGAATCTATTACATTCATGATATTATAGCTCTCTGAATAATTTAAATACTAAGATGTACTTCTCCACTTTAAGTCCATCTGGAAGTACACCAAACACAGCTGTTAATGGGTTAGGAGGAAGTGTGACACCAAGGCTGTCTGATAGGCATTTAAAGATTTTGGTACAAAATGATATTAATTTGGTGCAGGTCCATAACATGTAGCCCAGTGAGGCTGGAACTTGATTGCAATGTTCGCAGGTTGGATCTTGCCTGGAAACATTTTGGACAATTTTAAGTGAGACAGATGTGCTCGATATATAATTTTGAGTTGAATAATTGTATACTTTGCACAAATTAAGCTAGAGTGAATTCTCTGCATTGCTACTTTCAACTCCTTTTCTGAAATATTGAGTGAGGAATCCTTTTTCCACTGTCCTTTTGGATCTTTGAAAGGGAGGGACTGTAAAATGGTTTTATATATTACAGAAATGCCGTCTGAGACCTCAAGACTTATCAATAGTTTTCCCGGCATAGAGGTTGGTAGGAGGTGAGGAAAACTGGGCAGGTTCTGTTTAACAAAGTTTCTGATTTGAAGGTAGTGAAAGAAGGTAGGATTTTATTTCTATTGCCAACCAAGCCTGTGAATGTTCATCTATTTGTGTCCATGTCACAGTTTTTATAGCTTGTTTATTTGCTGCCCATTAATAAAATTGAAAGTTAGGTTGAGCCACGCCACATTCTGCCTTAGGTCTTTGTAGGGTTGCTCTTTGGATATGTGAATGTTTTGAATTCCAAGTAAATGAGGTTATGGTTAAATCTAATTTCTTAAAAAATTATTTATTGATGTATTTTGGAATTTTTTTGAAATAAAAAGACAAGCTTGGAAAGATATTCATCTTAAAAATGTTAATTCTTCCAGCTAAAATGGGATGGAGGGTTGACCATCTATGCAAGTCTTGCTTAATTTGTTCCATACAGACAGCAAAATTTTATTGATAGAGAGCTTTATGTATTCTTGTAATGTTTACCCCTAGGTATTTAAACTGATCTGCTATGATAAAACGGGAGACATCCAATCTTATATTGTGTTGTTGAGAATTCACTGGAAAGAGCACACTTTTAGTCAAATTAATTCTGAGACCAGAAATCTTTTGAAATTCTGTAAGTGCTGTTAGGACTGCAGGCACAGTATTTTGTGGGTCTGATATATACAGTACCATATCATCTGCATATAAAGAAATTTTCTGTTCAAGTCCTTCTCTGATAATCCCCTTTATCTCATAAGCATTTCTACAGTGAACTGCCAGTGGCTCAGTAGCGATTGCAAAAAGCAGCGGTGACAAGGGGCATCCTTGTCTGGTACCACGTTCTAGTTTAAAGTAGTCTGAATTAATGTTGTTAATACAAACTGAAGCTTCTGGATTGGTATACAGTAGTTTGATCCATGCACAAATGTTCAGGCCAAAACCAAATTTCTCCAATGTAGTGAAAAGGTAGTTCCATTCAATCATATTAAATGCTTTTTATGCATCCAACGATAATAATATTTCCGGGGTGTTTGCGTTTGCGGGTGAGCCTTTAATAAATCCTGTTTGATCTTGTGATATTACCAAAGGCAGCACTTTCTCCATCCTTCTAGTTAGGACTTTTGGAGAGTATCTTAACATCATTATTCAGTAGTGAAATCGGTCTGTATGATACATATTGTAATAAGAACTTATTTTTTTTAGGAAAAACAATGATTAATGCTTGGCGAAAAGTTTGAGGTAGAATTTTATTGTCTCTAGCATCTGTAAATGTTGCTAATAAGAGGGGAGCTAGTTGAGTGGAGAATTTCTTAAAATTCAGCAGGGTAGCCTTCGGGGCCTGCTGCTTTCCCATCCTGAAGTGACTTTATCACATCTAGTAATTCTGATAGCACCAGAGGTTTATCCAATTTCTCTGCACTGGGAGTTTCTACTTGTTGTACCTGTAGTGCATCCAGAAATACATTAGATTGTGTCTTGTCTTCTTTAAGCTCAGTAGAATATAAGGATTTATAGTAGTCTCTAAATGTGTGCATTTTATTTTTATGGTCAATGATTTTGTCTCCGTTTGTGTTGGTGATTGCTGGGATTCCATTGTGAACTTCTTGCTTGTGTATTTGTTGAACTAAGTTCTTATTTGCTTTCTCTCCATGTTCATAATAATGATGTCTTGATTTAGAAATGAGTTGTTCCATTTATTTAGTTGTGAAGAGGTTGAGTTCTAAATGCAGAGCCTGCCTTTTCCTATGAATAGCCTCACTTGGACATCTGGAATGTTCTTGGTCTATTCTATTAATTTCATTGGTTAGCTCTGATACCATCTTGGTTTCTAATTTATTTCTGTGGGGAAGATATGAAATAATCTGTCCTTCAGGGTTTCCCAGAGTATTCCTGCAGAGACTTCTGAGGATATATTTGTCTCTAGAAAACAGCTGATTTGTTTGGATATAAATTCTGTACAGTTTTCGTCTGCTAATAAAAGTGAGTTAAGACCGTCTGAGAGATGAGTATGTGGGGCATAATGATTTTAGCTCCAAGATCAAAGAGACATTGTCGGAAATAACAATAGTGTCGTACTTGTTATCTACGAAGAAATAATCAATTCTTGAGTAACAGTGATGCACAGGTGAGTAGAAGGAATATGCTTGAGTTTGGGTTTAGGAATCTCCAGGGGGGTATTTTTCGTACGTGGATTACTCGTTTAGCTGTAATTGTTGACGATTTGGCCTGATCCTGGAGCTGTCGGTTTTTCGAAACTCTTGCTGAAAGTGTTGTCATAGCAATACATCCTAATCCTCAAACTTGCTCGGAGCAGGTTTGTTCTATGTAAATAAGGATTAGCTCACACACTTAATCAGTGTCCGTGCGTGGAATTCATTGAGCCATGGCTTCGCCGTTCATGAATGAGCGACCAATTGATATTGGTGCGCAAATTATAAGACAAGAATTTCATATAGAGAGGGTTTTGCACGATCAGCAAGATCCTTTATTGCTCCCAGAGGAAATTCTTTTCGACAGATACCGCTTTAGCCGAGGGGGAATATTGTACCTCAAAAATTTATTAGGACCTTATATTCAAAGTCAAATTCGGCGAAGTTGGGCTCTCACAACCACACAGACAGTATGCATTGCTTTGAGGTTTTTTGCAAGTGGCACTTTTTTATATACTGTAGGCGATGCAGAAAATCTATCTAAAAGTGCAGTTTGCCAGGCAATTCGTAAAGTCTGTTTGGCTCTGAAATATTTCCTTCAGGTTTTCATAGTGTTTCCTGGACACCTGCGTGTGCAGACAATAAAAGAGGCATTTCATGCCATTGCAGGTAGGTAATACACAGGTAAAAACACCCACAGTTCCATTAAGAATCTCACAATCAGCCTAACATTCTCATTACCCAGGATTTCCAAATGTGATTGGGGCACATGGGACTGATCACGGTGGAGTTTGATCAAACATTATTTGGAAAACGTACCTCTCCTCCTGATGAATAATCAGACACAGTGTCTTCATCAAATATTTGACCTTTGTCAATATATCGTTGGTCAGACACAGGTTCTAGGGATATGACATTCTCTGCAACTGACCCAACAAAAAAGGGGGCTATATGGAACATACCTATGGCACACATTGAGGACAAATATATGCAATGACCATCCTTTACCTGAAATGAAGTGACCAATGCATCCTGCCACTGGTTCTTAGGAGGACCTTCCCTCTGGAATGCCCTCAGAAACAGGGTGATGGGCATTTTGCTGGAGAGCCAACTCTTCTGCAGGGGTTAGGTCTGGACCGCGTGGACCTCCACTTGTTTTTTGCTTGTCTGCCTTCTTATTAGCCTTAAAATTAATGTTCTTTACATTATATATGATTCTTTATGTCAACAATTCTTTAAATAGTTATATAACAATATTTACCAGTTTGAAGTATATTCTTGTACTTCACTTTAACCTGTTCCTGTGTTCTCCTTGTGCTCACGTTTGATCTGGAATTATGACATATTAAATAATAATTAATCTGACACATAGGAAATGAAACGCTGCTTTCAGTAAGTACAATACACACGCGTTTAATTTGTCGGCCACTTTTTGCCAGCCGTCTTTTCTGGTTTGGGCTGCTTTTGCAGTGTTACCCGTTGTGCATATTAAATCTTGAAATTCTTCATGTCCTTCGAATAAAAGGTCTTGCTCTGCTTGTGTGAAAAAAAAAATGCGCCCGTTCTTTCGTCATTTTGTTACAGCCTATCAAAGACTTGCTGATCCTGTTTTCTGGACTCAATATATATGGACTTTTCAATCAGCGCAGGCGCGTGCATTCATCTCAGATGATTAGATCCAGCTAGACTAATCTACTACACGGCTGTGTTTGAAAAACCGACCTATCCCGGATGAGTGTCACCGGCATTAACTTATCCAAGATGAGGCACCTGATCTCGGATGATTTAAGCAACGTACGGAAAATACCCCCCAGGTGTCTGATAACTTATGGTCAGTTACAAACTGTGTAATTGTTTTTGCAGTGTTAGATGTCATCACCCCTGTGTCAGGAGACCTATCAAGGTCTGGATTTAAAACACAAATTCACCAGCCATTATAATTTTATGAGTGTTCACATTGGGAATGGATGCAAATACACTTTGAATGAAGTCCCTATCATCCACATTGGGTACATAGATATTTATCAAAATTACTTTACAGTTAAATAAATTATCCGTGACAATCACATATCTCCCTTCAGGATGAGATACTACATCTGATATTACAAATGAGATTGTTCTATGTA